>NC_090444.1:312328189-312628189 GCF_031143425.1 Pleurodeles waltl | reverse complement strand
ACCCCTACGACCCGAAATTATTGACGAAGGCTAGAGAGAGAGCACAGAATCGACAATCCCACAACACAGAGGCACACAACACCATTACCCACACAGAATCCACGCACCAAACACCACACACCACCACACGCACCACACTCATCACCACAAACGCCACCCCACACCTCATCCACACCACCCCATGGCACCCCAAAGACACCCCAGGTTCACTGACGCAGAACTCAGGGTCATGGTGGAGGAAATAGTCCGTGTAGAGCCCCAGCTCTTCGGGGCACAGGTGCAGCACACCACAATTGCCAGGAAGATGGAGCTATGGCAAAGGATAGTAGACAGGGTCAACGCGGTGGGACAGCATCCACGCAATCGGGATGACATAAGGAAGCGCTGGAACGACCTACGGGGGTTCCATGGTATCAAGGCACAACATTGCGGTGCAGAAGACTGGCGGCGGACCCCCACCTACTCCCCCAGAATTTACAGCATGGGAGGAGGAAGTCTTGCACATCCTGCATCCTGAGGGCCTAGCAGGAGTAGGCGGAGGAATGGACTCTGGTAAGTCAAATCTTCACTACTGTTTCCCACCCCCAACCAACCTGCATGCCAACTCATACCCCCACCCTCACCCCCACCCCCATCACACCAACTCCTTGCAAATGGCTCACCATCACAAACCACCCATCCCAACACCAAGCCCTGCATGCGACCACAAAGCATGGACACCCATCACCAAAGCATGCCCACTGCACACACACATCACCCCCACAAGCCACCCTCACAAAAGCCCCCACAAGGGAATGCCTGCACTTGGGTACACGGACACCCACCCATCACACAAAATGCCACACACGGAAGCAATAACCATTCCTTTATACCCCTGCAGGACCCGAACGCCACCACACTGCCACAGAGGGTCCAGAGATGTCCATCCCACCCCCAGAAGAGGCCCCCAGCGATGACAGCAGCTCTGTCTCCCTGGACCCAGATGACCAGCCCGGCCCATCGGGGACCTCTGGACAGTCGGTTCCCCACAGACAGCCACAGGCTACACCAGGTCCAACCCCCTCTGGGAACACCAGCACAGCTCCCACCCAGCGGGCCCATGCCTCTGTCTCCAGGACACGTCAATCAGCGGTGTGTCCACCACTACAGGGCACCCAGGTTGACCCACCACCCCAACAACAACAGGGACCTGGGGGCAGTGGTAGTGGGCACACCGTCCAGGGGACAGAGGCCCAGGAACACAGGGGAACTGGGAGGGCTGCTGTGCGACAGGGGGGAGACAGGCCCAGGGAACCGACTCTCCAAGAGGCCCTCTCCTCCATCATGGGAGCTTACCACCACTCCCAGGAGACGATGGCGACGGTACTGGCCAGGTTCCAGGAGATCCAGGCACTGCAGGAGGAACGATACATGGGGTTCAGAGAGGAACTGAGGAACATCGGTTCCGCAATGGGGACCATCGTCGTGGCCCTTAACCAGATAGTCACCACATTGCGGGACCATGTGGCACCCCCAAGGGCCCCTTTCACTAGCCCAGGCCAGGAACAGCCTACCACCTTCGCCGGCGCTAGTGGACTGGAGGCCCCCACACAACAGGCCACCAGAACCCCACCTCCTGCAGAAGAAGAACCACCCCGCAAGCGGAACCTGAGATCTCACAAGGAGACAGAGTAGGATTGCAAGACCCCCGCCAGCATAAGATACCCCCTGATGTCATCCCACTGTCCCACATTGTCACCCTGTCCAACCTTGAACTGACCCTGCTCCATCCTTCCACAGGCATATGGACAATGCACCTGTGCGACTGAGAAATGGACTCTGCCATGGACATTACTCCACCCCCACCCATCACCGTTTTACAATCATGTACCTATATGTAGCACTTAAAATAAATCACTTATTGCACTTAAAATAACAGGAGTCTGCTTGTATTCTTAACAAATGTATTACACATAACGGTGCAATAATGTCCAGTTACTTTGTGATGACAACATACCAATTTCAATAAGCTTTAGTCCATGGGCAAATAAAGCAGAAGTCACGCAGTGGGTCATACAGCTCTGAAAAGGGAAGGGAAAGTCACAAATCAGTTAACAGGAACTGGGGGGAAACACAGACAGTGGAGACGCATGAGCCCTTAAGTAAATGTAAAATGGCGTGGGTGATTCTTACCTGTGTGCTACTGAAAATATTGTCGTATGACTGTATCCCTGTTGTCCGTGTCGTCCCCGTCGTCTTCCTCCTCTTCACTCTCCACAGGCTCCACAGCTGCTACAACACCACCATCTGGACCATCCTCCTGCAGAAAAGGCACCTGGCGTTGCAAAGCAAGATTGTGAAGCATACAGCAGGCCACGATGATATGGCACACCTTCTTTGGTGAGTACATTAGGGATCCCCCTGTCATATGCAGGCACCTAAACCTGGCCTTCAGGACCCCGAAGGTCCTTTCTATGATCCTCCTAGTTCGCCCATGGGCCTCATTGTACCGTTCCTCTGCCCTGGTCCGGGGATTCCTCACTGGGGTCAGTAGCCACGACAGGTTGGGGTAACCAGAGTCACCAATTAGCCACACACAGTGTCTCTGTAGCTGTTCCATCACATAAGGGATGCTGCTATTTCGCATTACATACGCGTCATGCACTGACCCAGGGAAGTTGGCATTTACATGGGAGATGTACTGGTCAGCCAAGCAGACCACCTGGATATTCATCGAATGATAACTTTTTCTGTTTCTGTACACCTGCTCACTTTCTTTGGGGGGAACCAAAGCCACATGGGTCCCATCAATGGCACCAATGATGTTGGGGATATGTCCAAGGGCATAGAAATCTCCCTTCACTGTAGCCAAATCGCCCACCTCAGGGAAAATAATGTAGCTCCGCATGTATTTCATCAGGGCAGACAACACTCTGGACAAAACCTTAGAAAACATAGGCTGAGACATCCCAGATGATATGGCCACTGTTGTCTGAAAAGACCCACTTGCCAAAAAATGGAGTACTGACAGAACCTGCACCAGAGGGGGAATCCCTGTGGGTTGGCGGATGGGGGACATCAGGTCTGGCTCCAGCTGGGCACATAGTTCATGTATAGTTGCTCTGTCAAGCCTGTATGTAAGTATGATATGTCGTTCTTCCATTGTCGACAGGTCCACCAGCGGTCGGTACACGGGAGGATTCATCCTTCTCCTCGCAAGTCCCAGCGGATGGTGCGTAGGAAGGACAACATGGAGCACAGAGTCAAGCAACCCACAGGTTCGTTCACACAGCTTGCACAGTACACGAATCTCTATGCATTGAAAGGCTTGTATGAGTGGCAATGCAAGGCCTAGGCCTGTGTGACGCAGTAGAAATTCAGCCATGTGGGCCCTTGAAATGGCGGCTGCCTGACCTGTGAAGTGTGACAGTGGGATGTGAGGTCAATGCGCTGGCGTGGCACACCGTGGCGGTAGGCGGTCGAAGACCGCGGTGCTAAGCCACATTGGTTAACATTGCACCCTATGGGCGTGACCGCCATTTTCTATCTGATTAATCACTCGAGACCTGATCATCCACAGGAGAGGACCCATACTGCAAGTGCTGCTGTGACCTCGGTCTGGGAGATACAATGGCTGCTGCGACTGGGGAAAGGGCCCCTGCCTTCACTTCTGAAGAATTGGAGAAACTTGTTGATGGGGTCCTCCCCCAGTATGCGCTACTCTACGGTCCTCTAGACCAACAGGTTAGAACACAGGGTGCACGTTGAATGGGCTATGCCTGTGTTGAGTGGGGTGTATGTGAGATGGTGGGGAGGGGAGCGAATGAGGAGTGCAACGCACGAAAGATGAGAGCATGTGCCACATGGCAAGGTTGGGGAGGGGGGGGCCACTCACATTGACCAGGCAGAAAAGTGATGAGATTTCCTTTACCACCCTGTACATGTCACATAGGTCAGCGCCCATCAGAAGATCGACATTTGGCGTGCCATCGCCAAGGACGTCCGGGCCCTGGGGGTCCACAACAGATGGGGCACCCACTGCCGAAAGAGGTGGGAGGACATCCGCCGCGGGACCAGAAAGACCGCCGAGTCTCTGCTGGGGATGGCCTCCCAACATAGGAGGGGTGCCAGCCGCCAATTGACCCCACTGATGTCCCGGATCCTGGAGGTGGCCTACCCCGATTTGGATGGGCGCGTGAGGACATCACAGCAGACACAAGGGGGTGAGTATCAGCACATTCTGCTATCTTTGCGCGCAGTGTAGGTGTCTGGGTGGGGGAGGAGGGCTGTGGCTATCTCTAGGCCAGGGCGCATTCTGTAGGCTAGGCCCCTCCGTTAGGCATGGCCCTGTGCCCCCGCCCCCCACCTCTGTAGGGTGCCAAGTACAGCTATCCATGGTCCGGCCTCACCCATGTGTGCATTTGTCATCCATAGACCTGTAGGCCTAGTCACTATAACTGAGTAGTGTACCCCGATTGCGCGGCCTAGTGCAGGGGGCTTCTGTGTCTGTCCTCTCCGACAACGGTGTTGCCAATGCATGCACTCAACCTGTCTTCATTTCTCCCCCCCCATTTTATTTGTCTTCCTGTTCATGTGTGCAATAGCACACCCACATGACACGTGCAGTCACCACCCCCACTGCCATTTACACGTCCCCTGTGTCCTCTCCCACTGTGTCTGTCACCCGCTCTTCCAAACCACACAAACGCAGGCAGCCACCCACCCAACAGCCATCCACCTCACGACAGCCTCCGTCACAAGCACCTGCACTCAAAGACAGCACACTTGACTCTCCTACAACCACATCCTCTTCCTCCACTCCCATACCCACTACACCTACCCGTCCTTCCCAAGTGCTTTTCCTTTCCAACCTTGAGCTCGTTCCAATCACTGACCCACCCCCTCCATCTGGTAAGAGTCAAAAAGGCACCTCAGCCACCACCAGCCCTGCATCTACTATGACCATAGTGCAGGGCTATTGGAGTCCACCAGCTCCTAGGGCAGGAACATCGGCCAGTAGCAAGGGGACAGCCAGCCCACCCCCTGGGAAGAGGACAAAAAAAACTAAGGGCCAGCGCGACAAGCCTGAGACGGCTGCCACCAAGGACAGTAGCCTTGCTCCATCACCTGCCACATCATCAAAGGGAGGCAAGGGCCACAGAGCTTCAGCGAAGGAGGGCAAGGGCAGCAGGGCGGAGAAGTCAGGCAGCAGGTGAGCTGCCCTGGAGGGCCCCACCAGCCCCATTCCGGTTGTGACGGACGACACCCACGGGCCCAGGACTCCATCACAGGAGGGCCCCGCGACCGCAAGGTCGGATGGCGACTGAGCGGGAAGTCTTGGCCAGGTCTGGCTCCCTAGAAACACAGGACAAGCACCGCTGAACAGGGCCCCACCGTGAGAAGCACCGCTGAACAGAGCCCCGCCGTGAGAAGCACCGCTGAACAGGGGCCCGCCGTGACAAGAACCGCTGAACAGGGCCCCGCCGTGACAAGAACCGCTGAACAGGGGCCCGCCGTGACAAGAACCGCTGAACAGGGCCCCGCCGTGAGAAGCACCGCTGAACAGGGCCCCGCCGTGACAAGAACCGCTGAACAGGGGCCCGCTGTGAGAAGCACCGCTGAACAGGGGCCCGCCGTGACAAGAACCGCTGAACAGGGGCCCGCCGTGAGAAGCACCGCTGAACAGGGGTCTGCCGTGAGAAGCACCGCTGAACAGGGCCCCGTCGTGGCAAGAACCGCTGAACAGGGGCCCGCCGTGAGAAGCACCGCTGAACAGGGGCCCGCCGTGACAAGAACCGCTGAACAGGGGCCCGCCGTGAGAAGCACTGCTGAACAGGGGCCCGCCGTGACAAGAACCGCTGAACAGGGGCCCGCCGTGAGAAGAACCGCTGAACAGGGGCCCGCCGTGACAAGAACCGCTGAACAGGGGCCCGCCGTGAGAAGCACCACTGAACAGGGGCCCGCCGTGAGAAGCACCGCTGAACAGGGGCCTGCCGTGACAAGAACCGCTCCGCTGGGCCCTTCCTGTCAAGGCCCGCTCCGCTGGGCCCTTCCTGTCAAGCACCGCTCCGCTGGGCCCTTCCGGTCAAGCCCCTCTCCGCTGGGCACTTCATCTCAAGCACCGCTCCGCTGGGCCCTTCCTGTCAAGCCCCGCTCTGCTGGGCCCTTCATCTCAAGCACCGCTCCGCTGGGCCCTTCATCTCAAGCACCGCTCCGCTGGGCCCTTCATCTCAATCACCGCTCCGCTGGGCACCGCCGTCTCAAGCACCGCTCCGCTGGGCCCTTCATCTCAAGCACCGCTCCGCTGGGCCCTTCATCTCAAGCACCGCTCCGCTGGGCCCTTCATCTCAAATACTGCTCCGCTGGGCCCTTCATCTCAAGCACCGCTCCGCTGGGCCCTTCATCTCAAGCACCGCTCCGCTGGGCCCTTCATCTCAAGCACCGCTCCGCTGGGCCCTTCCTGTCAAGGCCCGCTCCGCTGGGCCCTTCATCTCAAGCACCACTCCGCTGGGCACCACCGTCTCAAGCACCGCTCCGCTGGGCCCTTCATCTCAAGCACCGCTCCGCTGGGCCCTTCATCTCAAGCACCGCTCTGCTGGGCCTTTCCTGTCAAGGCCCGCTCTGCTGGGCCCTTCATCTCAAGCACCACTCTGCTGGGCACCGCCGTCTCAAGCACCGCTCTGCTGGGCAACGCCGTCTCAAGCACTGCTGGCCCATTGACAGTGCCGGTTCTGTGTTGAGCACTCTGGGCACCATGCCTCCTCCATTAACAGTAGAGTCGGTAATCCATCTGATGGACTGTGGCTTGGCACTTCCCAGGATGGAACAGTGGGCAAGCTACCCAGTGTAGAGACTTGAGAGACTGTGGCTTTGCACTCCCCAGGATGGCACAGTGGGCAAGCTACCCACTGTAGAGACTTGTGAGACTGTGGCTTTGCACTCCCAGGATGGGACAGTGGGCATGGAGGCCCCTCGTGGATCTGGTGCCTGTAGTTTTATCATCTGATGCCCCAGCAGTGTTCTCTCCAATGGTATCTGGTCTCCTGTGTGGGCTTTGCCCATGTGTTTGTGCACATTGGCCCACGGACTATGGAACTTTGACAGAATGGGCAGGACTTATTGCCTATGTATATATTTTTAACTATGTTCATTCCTTATTTTGTATCTTTCATATTGCATATTTCCCATAACTTCAATGGACCTATTTATACATATATTTTATAGATCATTTTAATTGTGTCTTTGCATTATTCCGGTGGGTTTGGGGGGTGTCACTCTGACTTGTTGCTCTGCATTGGGTTGTAGGTATTTGGGGTGGGGGGGTGGGTGTATGGCGTATGTGTGTGCCCGTAAGCTTTCCTCCTCCCCCCTCCCCTGTGTCGTAGGTGCAGTACTCACCGTTGTCGTCTGCGCCGGCGTTCGTACTCCTGGTAGATGAGCATGTAGACAATAGCTGGTAGGATGTTTAATTCGGGTTCCATGCTGTCCTCCTTCCTCATGGAGTGTGTAGAGGTGAGCGTTTTCCCGTTCGTAGTCTGTTTCCACCGTGTTTTTATCGGCGGGGCTCCCGCCCCGGAAAAGGTGGCGGATTGGTGAGTTGTGATAGGGTGGGCGGTACATTGTCTGCCGCCTGCCTGTTGGCGGTGACCGCCGCGCTGTTTGTCTGTCCCGTCGTGGCGGTCGGAGTGTTAAAGTGGCGGGCTGTGTTGGTGGTTCCCGCCAGGGTCAGAATTCCATTTTTTGGACCGCCTGCCTGTTGGCGGGTTGGCCGCCGCTTTATCACCGACCGCTAGGGTTGGAATGACCCCCTATGAGTTACATTACACTAGGACACATTTATTTTGGTTTAGGTATGGGGAGATTCATTAATTTGCCCAGAATCAGAGGATGTTGAGCCAATGCCTTAAGTCAAACCTGGTTCCCCATTTACAAAGTCAGCAGCTCTGCCCATAACGTCACGTTCTGTCCCCTAAGTTCAACAAATATTCAAGTGATTAACTGGATAAAACACCATTAATATAGACAATAATTTAAAAGAGTTTTGTCGCTGTTTGAGAACTCAGAAAATATGTCCTCATTTTTGTTTTTTAAAGTACAAACCCGAAATTTCGATGGGAAAAAGACCCGCTCATTTTTATAATAATTTCCGAAGGTAATGGTTTAGCTATTACAGTTTTGATTACATCAAATGACTTCAGGCATGCCACAAATGTATAATAAATATAGAATATTAGCAATCTAACTATTCATCAGAACACTGTTGGGAGGCAAAGGTCAGGAGCATGGGTTCCAGCAAATCAGGACAGGGAGGAGGGGGCAGAAGCAGCAAACTGACCATGATGGTCAAGGGGGAGGGTAGTGGGAACACAAGCGACCATGGAAGGAAGAGAAAAGGGGGTAGGGGCAACAAACCAAACCTACAGGACAGGCAAGAGAGGCTGTGGCAATACAATAGATCATTGAGGACAGAAGGGAGAGGCAGTGGCAATACAACCATACATACCAACAGACCCAATTCAAGCAGGAGACGCCCAATGATTTTAAGATAGAAAATAATTTAAAAGTGCTTTGTTGCTTGAGAAGTAAGAAAATGTGTCCCCATTTTAGCCTTCTCATGGTTAAAGTCTCCTCTTTCTCAATGTCAAAGGGGAAAATCATTTCCCCAGATTTATTTTCCAAATGTCTCTCTTACCAAGTTCAAAATGTTGAAATGTATGATATATTAGACCTCAGAGGGCAGGAGGAATTGAGTAGAGACATGGATTTGCATAATAGAGAGTAGGAGAGGTGTGTGCAGGGGCACCAAACTGACCTTACAGGGCAGGTGCTAGGGCTTGTAGCAGCACTATACACCACAAAGGGCACGCAGGAGGGCGGTGCAGCATAAAAGACCATGGGAAGCAAGGGCCAGATGTAGCAAACGATTGCGACTCGCAAACGGGCCGAATCGCAATTTGCGACAGTGCAAAATCGGAAATGGGATGCAAAAAGCCCATTTCCGACTCGCAAAAAGCGATGGGACTCGTTTGCGAGTCGCATCCGGTGCGACCCCATTTTGCGACCCGCAAATTGCAAGTCGCAATTTGCGAGTCGCAACCCATATGCAATTGCAACTCGCAAATTGTGACTAGTCGCAAAAAGCCCAGTTTGCATGTCCCATTTACCACTAACTCAGAGCAGGTGGTAACCATTACCAAAGTATAAAAGGGGACCCAGAAGGCATCTGGGTTACTCAAGATGGCGGAGATATACCTGATAGCAGTGAGGAGGAGAGTCTACGCAGCCCAGCAGAGGAGGAGGAGGGGCCACAGACAGGAGAAGATATATAGAACCAGGCAGACACTTTTTCAGCAAACTGAAGAGGAGATCTATGACAAATACCGCCTTAGCAGCGCAGCCATTCTAGAATTAATAGATTTACTGAAACCACAGCAAGAACACAAGACTCTGCGTGGCTGCGCCATCCCTACGCATGTGCAAGTACTATGCGCACTGCACCTCTTGGCCTCAGGGAGCTATCAGGGGGTCATTGCCGTGGCAGGTGGGGTATCCCAAAGTGCAGTGTCAAGGTTCCTCAGGGCATTCCTAGATGCCTTAGTCACGCACATGTCTCACTTCATATACTTACCAAGGAATGAGGATGAAATTAACAGCACCAAGCTGGACTTTTACCGCATTGCCCACTTTCCTCATGTCATAGGGTGTGTAGATGGGACACACATTCAAATATGCCCCCCTGCTAATCTGGAACACATTTTCCGCAACAGGAAGTGTACCCACTCACTCAACATACAGGTTGTTTGTGATGCCCATTATGTCATCACGGACATCGTAGCTAAGTTTCCTGGCAGTACCCATGACTCATACATTTTTAGGCATAGTGGGATACATCAACGCCTGGAACGTGGGGAATTTGGAGACGGTTACCTCCTAGGTAGAGCCACAGACACTTGCAGATATACACACAGGTCACTGTGCACGACAATCTGGACTTCCTAACCGTGTACTTTTGTGCCCAACAGGTGACAGTGCATATGCTCTCAGGCCTTGGATCATGACTCCGTTTTTAACACCCAGAACTGAATCTGAGAGGCAATACAACAGTGCGCATAAGAGGACCAGGAACCTGATCGAGCGCACCTTCGAACTGCTGAAGGCAAGATTCAGATGCCTCCACCGCAGTGGAGGCGCCCTCCAATACACCCCCATTACCGCTTTCAAAATTGTGGTTGCATGCGCCATCCTCCACAACATAGCCACCCGACGTGGGCTACCTCTCACCCCTGCAGACCCAGATCCTGATGATGAAGAGCAAGAACAACCACATCGCCATCATGGGGATAGGAGTCTAGCTAATCAAGGCAGACTGAGACGGGACCACATTGCAACGCAATATTTTGGACGGTACGTGTCAACTCCCACCATACTCACCTATTAACCATTTGTTAAGTGGAACAAAAATAACTGTTTTATTAATGTCATGAAGAAACTATATACAAGTTGAAATTGTCCATGGGCAGGAAAATGCCAACCAGTCATGTGGCACATTAACGCCATGTGCCACATTAATCTGTCCTGGCTGTTATCTATGATCTCCTGCCTCCTCCCAGGTGTATTTGTTAACTTCCTGGCTGTGATGTCATCATCATGTGCCAGGAAGTGTTTCCAGAGTGTTCTGGTATGCTTTCTGGAGTGTTCTGCTGCACCTGCAAGCAATTTTGAAGGTAATCGGAATTTGCAACACCCACTCGCTAATTGTGAGTTCGTTTTTTGCACACTCGCAAACAGCGACCTCGCAAACTGCGGACTCGCACACAGCGTTGCGAGTCCGGCTGCGAGTCGCAAAATCGGATCGCTTTTTTTTCTGACATTCCAATTTGCGACTCGCATTTTGCGAGTCGCATCAACTCGCAAAATGCGAGTCACAATTTTTATTTTTGCTACATCTGGCCCCAAGTGAGGGGGGAACAGGGCCATACACATGGACAACAGAGAGCAGAAATGTTAGGAATGGGGTCTTTGATTGACAGTCAGGTTACCCGCAGTTTAAGCAAGTACCCTCACGCTAGTCAGGGTAAAAGAGAACCAGCCACAGCTAACCCCTGCTTACCCCCTTGGTAGCTTGGCAGAGCAGTAGGCTTAACTTCAGAGTGCTAGGTGTAAAGTATTTGTACCAACACACACAGTAACAATGTAAACACTACAAAATGACACACCACAGGTTTAGAAAAATAGGAAATATTTATCTAAACAAAACAAGACAAAAACAACAAAAATCCGACATAAACAAGTCAAGTTATGAATTTTGAAAGATTAAACTAAAAAATAGCTCTTAGAAACAAAAAATTCTTCAATGAGGTGTTAACATGGCGTTGTAACAGAGTCGTTCCCAACAATCCAACACCAGTGGCGCCTGATACGGAGTCGCGTAGACCTCCAGGTACAGTACCTTTGGTGAAGACCGGGGATTGCTGTGACTGTGCAAAACGTTGAATCCGGGAACTTCGAGTGGCGTCGGTCACAGCGTGATGCGGCGACTTCCACGGAGTTGCAGATTTCGGCGGGCTGCAGCGATGTCGGGCCTGCGAAGGTAGTCGCGTTCCAGCAAAGATCATGGAGTTGGTTGTAGGCGGTGTCACCGGATTCAGCAGCGGCGTCGGTCTAAAGTCGTCCGAAGTCAATTACCTTGGATTTTCACCAGCTTTCCTTTCAAGGGCCCAGGGACTGGATAGGGCACCACTTGTCAGAGCAGAAGTCTCTCCAGAGACTCCAGGTGCTGGCAGAGAGAAGTCTTTGCTGTCCCTGAGACTTCAAACAACAGGAGGCATGCTCTAAATCAACCCCTTGGAGATTTCTTCACAAAATGGAAGCCACACAAAGTCCAGTCTTTGCCCTCTTACTCTGGCAGACGCAGCAACTGCAGGATAGCTCCACAAAGCACAATCACAGGCAGGGCAGCTCTTCTTCCTCAGCTCTTCAGCTCTTCTCCAGGCAGAGCTTCCTCTTGTTTCCAGAAGGGTTTCTAAAGTCTGTGGTTTTGGGTGCCCTTCTTATACCCAATTTCTCCTTTGAAGTAGGCCCACTTCAAAGTAAAGTCTCTTTTCAATGTGAAATCCTGCCTTCCCCAGGCCAGGCCCCAGACACTCACCAGGGGGTTGGAGACTGTATTGTGTGAGGACAGGCACAGCCCTTTCAGGTGTAAGTGACCACTCCTCCCCTCCCTCCTAGCACAGATGGCTCATCAGGAAATGCAAACTACCCCCTAGCTCCCTTTGTGTCACTGTCTAGTGTGAGGTGCAACCAGCCCAACTGTCAAACTGACCCAGACAGGGAATCCACAAACAGGCAGAGTCACAGAAATGGTATAAGCCAGAAAATGCTCACTTTCTAAAAGTGGCATTTTCAAACACACAATCTTAAAATCAACTTTACTAAAAGATGTATTTTTAAATTGTGAGCTCAGAGACCCCAAACTCCACATGTCCATCCGCTCCCAAAGGGAATGTACACTTTAATCAGATTTAAAGGTAGCCCCCATGTTAACCTATGAGAGGGACAGGCCTTGCAACAGTGAAAAACATATTTAGCAATATTTCACTGTCAGGACATATAAAACATATTACTATATGTCCTACCTTAACCACATACTGCACCCTTCCCTTGGGGCTACCTAGGGCCTACCTTAGGGGTGCCTTACATGTAAGAAAAGGGAAGGTTTAGGCCTGGCAAGTGGGTACACCTGCCAAGTCAAATTTACAGTTAAAACTGCACACACAGACACTGCAATGGCAAGTCTGAGACAGGATTACAGAGCTACCTATGTGGGTGGCACAACCAGTGCTGCAGGCCCTCTAGCAGCATTTGATTTACAGGCCCCAGCACCTCCAGTGCACTTTACTAGGGACTCACTAGTAAATCAAATATGCCAATCATGGATAAGCCAATCACATACACATTTTGTAAAGCAGCACTTGCACTTTAGCACTGGTTAGCAGTGGTAAAGTGTCTAAAGTAACAAAAACAGCAAAATCAGAGTCCAGCACACATCAACAACCTGGGGAACAGAGGCAAAAAGATAAGGGAGACCACGCCAAGGATGAAAAGTCTAACAAGAAAGGAAAGAGGTAAGAACCCAGGCTGACCATGCGAGACAGGGAGACCACGCCAAGGATGAAAAGTCTAACAAGAAAGGAAAGAAGTAAGAACCCAGGCTGACCATGCCAGACATTCAACAATGGCAGTTGAGGCACAACAGATCATGAAGGGCAGGAGGGAGGGGATAGTGGCCCACACATGAGTAAATGAAGGGAAGAATGCCAGGGGCAGGGTAGGATCAGCAAGCTGACCTTACAGGGCTGGCGTGATGGACACCTAAAGCACAACACACCATGGAGGACAACAGGGAGACTACAATGGCATACACAGAGACTACAGAAAGAAAGTGGGAGGGAGTCAGTGGAGGCTGCAAGCTGACCACACAGGTCAGGTGGGAGAAGCAGTAGCTGCACAAAATATTATACATGACAAGCAGGAGGGTTAGTGATAGCACAACCACCATGATGGGCAAGGCAGAATGGGCAGACCAATGCACACAGGAGCATGGAGGGCAGAAGGAGAGATAGGAGCTGGGCATGGCCAAGAGAGGGCAGTTGAAGCATAACCAAGAATGGAGGGCAGAAAGGAGTGGCAGCAAAATTGACCACGGTGGGTAGGAGGGAGGGCATAGGGGCATGAAACTCAGACAATGGATGGTAGGGCAAAGGGGGCGGGGGCAGATGATAGCCATCTGACCATGCTGGGCAGACAGGAAAGGCAGTGACAGCTGGACAGTACACTCAGAAAAGATGTGGGGCAGTAGCAGGGCCAGCAAACATGGTGGGCAAAAGGGAGGAAGCAGAGACGCTTGACAAAGACATCAGAGGGCACAGGGAGGAGGGTAAGCACCAGCAAGCTAAGCATCGAGGCTAACCAGGAGGGCAATGATTAGGACATAGCCTCAGGCAATAGAGGGCAGGAGTAGTGGGCAGGAACATTAAGCTATTTGGAGTGCAGTTGCAGCACATCTGACCAAGCAGATTGGAGGAGATGTAGGTGCATCGGCTCTGGAGACAGGGGGCAAAAAGGAGGTTGGTAGGAGAAGCAAGTTAACTGTGTAGGGCAGGCAGGAAGGGCAGTGGCAGAAAAACAGCCAAATAGGCTGGAAGAGGCGGAAGGGGTATGGACTTGGACAATGGACTGAAAGGAGGAGGGGGAGCAGGGGCAGCAAGCTCGGAAAGGGGCAGCACAATGGGCAATACTAGGCCAGACCCTGCATCTTGCCCCCTGCCAGGCTTTATGATGGACACCTTACTTTATGCTAAAAAAAAAATTAAATTCACCGAATAATCCAAAGGCTAAAGTTACTTTATAGTTAGAAAATGTAAGAATATATTTTACTCTAGAGTTACTATAACTTGCACCGTCACCATGCACTGCTTTTACACTTGCATATTAAATCAGTCATGACATATCAATTGACTACATTTATAACATCCCTAATTACATCTGAAATGTCATCATTGTTGATAATACTGTGCATGTTATAGTTATATGTTGGTACAAGTTACAGTTACTTGAGATAACTATAACTGATGAAATTAAGTGGTTTTGTCACCTGTTTACACACACACACACACATATACATATATATATATAAATACATATATATATATATATTTTACAAAACTCCAAGGAGGTGCATAATTAATTCACAAATTTACATAGCAATGAGGTAATGGAATGAATATTCATTACTAGTGTTCTCATTATGTTGTTTGTTTCAACCTTAATTGAGCAATGAATTTGTGAAACACACATTAAATACTTGGATTGTGATATAATTACATTCTTTTGACACAATGTAATAAAACATTTTTACATGATGTTTTAGTGACACAAATAATACATTTATCTTTCTAATCATGTTCAATTTTCTTCTTATTAGCACATTATTATTATAAGCATATTTAAGAGGTGCTAACAATAATTAAAAGACTAAAGTAGATGCAGAGCTAATTACATGACACTATTATCAGGTCTCTATACTAAGTGAATATCAAGTTTCACTTGCTGAAGCTAGCTAAGTTGTTCCTTTTATCAAAACATTATGGGGATCATTACGACCCTGGCGGACGGCGGAGAAGCGGCGGTAAGACCGCCAACAGGCTGGTGGTCTTTTTTTTGCAATTATGACCATGGCGGTTACCGCCATGGTCATCCGCCGCTTCTCCTTTCCGCCCGCTGGGCTAGAGACCTGGGTCTCCAGCCCGGCGGTCGTCACTATACCGCCGGCAGTATTTGGACCCGGCTAACCGCCATGGATTTCATGCGGTTTGGAACCGCCATGAAATCCATGGCAGTAAGCACTGTCAGTGCCAGGGAATTCCTTCCCTGGCACTGATAGGGGTCTCCCCCACCATCCACCCCCACCCCGACTCCCTCTCCTACACCCCCCACCACCCCTGCCACCCTCCAAAGGTGGCAGGAACCCCCTCCCCACCCCGACCCCCAACAGCACATCACCCATTCACACACGACACGCATGCAGGCACCACCAATACACATAAACACACACACACCGACATACATGCCAACATCCACACACACAGTCAGACACGCAAGCCCACATTCAAACATACACGCACACATCCATACAGACATACCTACAGACATACACGCACTCATTCCCAAACACACAACACCCCCGCAAATATACACGCACTCACACACCCCCTCTACATACACACACGCACACCCCCATGCACGCACACAACACACAACACCCCCCACCTCCTGCCCCTAACGGACGATCAACTTACCTGGTCCATCGATCCTCCGGGAGGGGACGGGATCCGTGGGGGCTGCTCCGCTGACACCACACCGTCAACAGAACACCGCCACGCCGAATCGCAGGACCTGATTCGGTGGGCGGTGTTCTGTTGACATGGCGGTGGAGGTGGAGCAACCTCCACTTCCCCGCCGCCCGCCAGTATGGCTGTTGGCAGCTCTCCGTCCGAGAAAGGACGAGAGCTGCCAACAGTCATAATACGCCAAGCGGAAAACCGCCACCACTGGCGGTCTTCAGCACGGCGGTCCCTCGCCGGTCTTTACAAAGGACCGCCGAGGTCAAAATGAACCCCTATATATTAATTTTATAATTTTAATATAAAAAGAAATTGAATTATTCTCATGTGAATGCCAGTTTACCTGGTGTGTCTGCTGTACTCAATAACTATGTTTTATATTATTTTTGGATATTGTTGATTCAACATCCACTGGGCTCCAATGTGTGATTAAAACAAGAAAAGTGATGGGTGGAATGCTTCCAAAATCTTCAACAGTTTAGGCCACTAGCTATTGCTCAAGCAGCATTCCAGTCCATTACTTTTTCACACTATGCCAGGCAGAGATCAGTCATATGAAAATAAAACTGTTATATAGGGGCAGTCTAACCTGAGGTGACAGGCAATGTAGCCTCTGTTAGAAATGGGTTTTCTGGTTGGCAGTCAAATCAAATCAAATGAGCTTTATATATATTTTTAAATCATAAAAGCACATACAAAAAGACAATAATACAAATATTTTAAAAACAACAGATCTCATACAGCTATATGTATAAAATCTACCTCTCACTGATTGATAAAATGTATCAACTTCCTATGTCTAAAAAAAAATGGCCCATAAAAATGGAGACATGATATTACAGATATATGGTTGACAAAGACTGTAAAAACACATAAGCTTGTTTGACATTGTACCAAGTCCATAGATCTCAATAATGGCAGCAAAAATGTCTTTCTTGGCAAGTTATAATGTGTACAGAATAAAACGGTATGAAAAGTACTTTGCTCAGTAACCTTGTCACACGGGCATTTAGCCATAGGCCTCGACCAATCATTTGTGGTTGGAAAGCTCACCAAATGGTAAAAGAGGTCTAGCCTAAAGCTGGTTAAAACAAATCTATGCTGTTCATTGCCCACCTCCTTTAGATATAGTTGCATGCCAAATGAGGTTAAGATCAACTGATTTTTAACAACACTTGGCTTAAGCAGTTCAGCAGATAGACTTAGTTCTTCTAAGTGTGACAAACACTCTTTTTCAGGGTTTTTCTTGTAACAGCTTGTAGAGTTTCTGTTTTATAATAATGATCTTGATGCCACAAATCACTCATAAAATCTTTTACATATCCTAACCATTGTACTCTTCCTGCATGGGAGGACCTAAAACAGTCCCCTATAACCTCTTGGTTCAGCTTGGTGTACTTGGAAGTCCATATCTTGTGCCAAAGAAGGATCAGTTATATTTTAACTAGGTTTGACATGGGCGGGACCCCTAGTTCGGAATGACATATGTGTGATGGACTACTCTGGGGGAGAGAAAGAAGATACTCCAAGAAGGTGTTCTCTCTAAGCTGTAGAGAGTCATGATGTACGTGCCCCCAGAGGTTTGCCCCCTACAGTGCTGTTGCCATACATTTGGCCTTGTATACTGTTAGTATCTACCTAGGGGGTTTCTTTCCAACCTTGCAAGCAAAATTGTGCAAGGCTGTAACAGTTTTCTGAAAGTGTAGCCCTCTAGTTCTAGTTGCCATCAGCCAAGCCATGTCCCTTTTGAACTGAACATGATCCCCAGGTGGAAGAAGGATGTGATGTAGTCAATTCTAATGTTTTTTATCATGAGGCTGTGAGTTTTCGGTATCAGTCTCCCACACCTCATGGCAAATGTTTTACTTTTGTTAACTAATAGCCCTAGTCCCTCCATATAGGAAACAAAGCGCCTTAGTAACTGTTGCAATGCGAAGGGGGTTGAAGCCATAAGAACACTGTCATCAGCATACAGCAGGGCAGGAATGGTCCGGGACCGTATTTGGGGAAGGTTGTTACTGTCAGCAGATACTACATTACCCAAACTATTAATGTATAAGGAGAAAAAGACGGGTGCCAAAACACAAACCTGTCTCACTCCTAGAGGGGATCTCTATGCTAAATGACTAAGTAAATTTGCCCATGATGCACTCCAGCCTTGCTATGTATGTTGGTCTCAGAAATTGTACGATTGGTGAATCCCCCCCCATGTTCTCGATAATAGCCCACAATTTACTATGGAATATGCAATCAAATGCAGCAGTTAAATCAACAAAGACCAAGTACAATCTCCCTTGTTTGACAGTGAAATATTTCTCAATTGGCATGCTTAAGTTCATGCCCTGCTCCACGGTCCCTACACCATCCTGGAACCCATACTGTAAATCTGATAATACGTTCTTCTCCTGGGCCCATTCTTGCAATCTGTTCAAGACAACACGACCTACCACTTTCTGTATTGAATCTAGGAGAGAGATATGATGATAACAGGTAGGGTTATGTCCGTCTCCCTTTTTAAAAATTAGCACAAAATAATTGATTCCCTCCAGGACCTCAATAGGTCAACTTGACAGCGTGCATTCAGAACTTGAGTAAGCAATGGCCCCAAAAGTGTCATGTTGGCTTTAAACAGATCTACAGGGATGAAATCTGGGCCCGGCGCCTTGCCGGCATTACTTGTGTTTAGGGCAGTAATTACCTCATCCAGGGTAAATGGAAGATTGATTGGGAAGTTAACGTGAAAGAAAGTTGCTGTCAGGCATCTCATCTTCTGTCAGGCTTAATCTATCAGTTAGATTAGAATAAATGGTTGAGAAATGGGAGATCCAGTCCCCCTCGCTTATGGCCATTTCAAGGCGTGATCTGGTGTCTCACTGGAGATAGGGAGAATTAATTACCCACCAGAAAGCTGCAGAATCCTTACTAGTAAAGGCTTATTGCACTGTGTCACATAATTCCTTTTTTCAATACTGCTTTCCTCTGCATTAAGACATGCTTACAGTTTTTCCTGGCAGCCCCAACTTCATTTCCATAGTGTGGAAGCTTGTGAAGGGCTATTTTCAACAAGCAATGTGCCTTGGTACAAGATTCATCAAACTATCCTATCATCCCGTTACTGCTGCTGCCAGACCTGTAATTACCTGTCCCTTCTTCCCCCTGCAATCTTTTGAAAACTCTTTATAGTACCTATTGGACTTTTTTGCTTATGCAGGGTCATCCCCAAACATTTTGTCTCCTGCCTCCTATTTTTTCTGACCTGCTGCTGTTGGCTTCTGAACTCTGAGCACTTTACCACTGCTAACCAGTGCATATGGTTTCTGTGTAAATTGTATGGTTGATTGGTTTATCCATGATTGGCATATTTGATTTATTAGTAAGTCCCTAGTACAGTGCACTAGAGGTTACCCGGGCCTGTATGTCAAATGCTACTACTGGGCCTGCAGCACTGGTTGTGCCACCCACATAAGTAGCTCTGTAATCATGTCTCAGACCTGCCACTGCATTGTCTGTGTGTGCAGTTTTAACTGTAAATTTGACTTGGCAAGTGTATCCACTTGCCAGGCCTAAACCTTCCCTTTTTTACATGTCAGACAGCCCTAAGGTAGGCCCTAGGTAGCCCCAAGGGCAGGGTGCAATGTATGGTTAAGGTAGGACATATAGGGGGTCATTACAACATTGGCGGTAAAAGCTGCTTACCACCGTGCAGAAGACCGCCAACACACCGCCGCAGCCATGGAATTCCGCCACAGCTATTATGACCCATAGCTCGGAATCCGCCAAAATCTAGACACCCACACAAGTCTGCCACACCAAAGGTCAGTGATAAACTGGCGATAACAAAACCTCCACCGTCACGGCAACACAACAGGAATACGCTCACACTATCATGACCCACGAATCCACGAGGCGGCCTTCAACCGCGGTTTTCCATTGGCGGAACACACCATTTGTGCTCAAAGTACACACACTCCGACAAAACACTATCACATTGGACAAATCGAAATACACACACCTGATACATATACACACACCACTCCCACACACCTAATACAATATAAAACACAGACCCACCTTACCAACAAACCCTTACAACAAAAAATTTGGAAAAAGCAGAGAGACAGAAAAGCAAAGACCACTCCAGCATACAGAGGCACACAACACCATCACTCACACACATACATGCACAAAATACCACACACCCCAAAACATCACCCCACATATCACAACAGACACCACCTCACACGTCACCCACACCACCCCATGGCACCGCGAAGATACCCCAGGTTTTCTGAGGAGGAGCTCAGGGTCATGATGGAGGAAATCATCCGGGTAGAGCCACAGCTATTCGGATCACAGGTGCAGCACACCACCATAGCTAGGAAGATGTAGCTATGGCGCAGAATCGTGGACAGGGTCAACACAGTGGGACAGCACCCAAGAACACGGGATGACATCAGGAAGAGGTGGAACCACCTACGGGGGAAGGTGCGTTCCGTGGTCTCAAGACACCACATTGCGGTTCAGAGGACTGGCGGCGGACCCCCACCTCTTCCCCCAGAACTAACAACATGGGAGGAGCAGGTCTTGGCTATACTGCATCCTGAGGGCCTCACAGGAGTAGCTGGAGGAATCGACTCTGATAAGTCAAACCTTTAACTACCATACCCCCCACCCTACCTGCATGCTACAACACACCCCCACCCTCGCCCTTACCCCCATCACTCCAACTCCTCACACATGTCCCTCTATCACAAACCACACATCCCAAACCCAAGCCCTGCATGCAACATCAAAGCATGGACACCCATCACCAAAGCATGTCCACTGCACATACCCATACATCCCCCTAAACCATTATCACCGAAGGTCCCACACAAGAATGGAAGCACTGGGGTACAGGGTGACCCACCCATTGCACACCATAGCACACACAGATGCAATAATCATGCCTTTACACCCCTGCAGTACCCCTACTCAACGTCACCGGACAGGAGGGTCCAGACATGTCCACTCTACCCACAGAAGAGGCCCACATTGATGACAGCAGCTCTGTCCAACTGGATCAAGATGACCAGCCCGGCCCATCTGGGACCTCAGAACTGGCACAGACCACTACAGAGCTTCCCCCCTCTGGGAACACCAGCACAGCACCCACCCAGCGGGCCCATACCTCTGTCCCCAGGACACGTCAAGCAGCAGTGTGTCCACCACTACAGGGAACCCAGGCTAACCCACCCCCCCAACAACACCAGGGACCTGGGGACAGTGGTAGTGGGCACACGGTTCATGGGACAGAGGCCCAGGAACACAGGGGAACTGGGAGGGCTGCTGTGCAACAGGGGGAGGACAGGCCCAGGGAACCCACTCTCCACGACGCCCTCTCCAACATAATGGGAGCCTACCACCGTTCCCAAGAGACGATGGCACCGGTACTGGCCAAGTTTCAGTAGACCCAGCGGCTGCAGGAGGAACAGTATTTGGGGTTCAGGGAGGAACTCAAATCCATCATTTCCACCCTGGGCACCATTGTAGGGGTGCTGAAGGAACTCGTCAACACCAAGAGGGACACTGTGGCACAACAAGGGGCCCCTGACACTATCTTGAACGATGAACTGCCTACCACCTCCGCAGGTGCTAATGGACAGGAGGCACCGCCACAGGCCCACGACACCAGCACCCCACCCCCTGCAGATGGAGAACCACCCCACAAGTGGTCCCTGAGATCCAGGACAAAGACATAGAACAATGCCAAGACCCCCGCCAAGAAATGAGACCACCCTGATAGTCATCCTTCTGTCCCACTTTGTCACCCTGTCCATCCTTAAACTGCCCTAGCTCCACTTCCTATGCCCCTTTGGACAATGCACCTGTGATACTAATAGACTGGACTCTGCCATGGACATTCCTCCACCATCACCCCTGACCATTTTACAACCCCCTCCACTATTTAGCACTTAAATAAACACCCTTAAATCACAAAACAATCTGGAGTCAGTCTGTGCTTTCGAAAATGTGTATTTGCAACAACTATAATGGAAAAATGCTATATCCAATGTAATGTCAACATACCTATGTCACACAGCTCTAGTCCATGCGGAAACAAAGCAGAGGTCACACAGTGGGACCCACATCTGTGAAATCGAAAGGGAAATTGACAACTCAGTGTCCATACACTGGGTGAAAATGACAGACAGATGAGAGGTAGAAGAATGATATCAGATGGAGCAGGCAGTGTTGTCTTCTTACCTGTGTCTCACTGGAAGTATTGCTGTATTCCTGTTGTCTATGTCCTCTTCGTCAGCTTCCTCGTCTTCACTGACCACAGGCTCCACAGCTGCCACAACACTTCCATCTAGACCATCCTCGAGCAGAAAAGGCACCTGTTGTCGCAAATCCAAGTTGTGAAGCATACAGCAGGCCGCGATGATCTGACACACCTTCTTTGGTGAGTAGAATATGGAACCACCTGTCATATGGAGGCACCGGAACCTGGCCTTCAGGAGGCCGAAGGTCCTCTCTATAATTCTCCTAGTTCGCCCATGGGCCTCATTGTAGCGTTCCTCTGCCCTTGTCCTGGGATTCCTCACTAGGGTCAGTAGCCAGGACAGGTTGGGGTAACCAGAGTAGCCTGCAAATGTCAAGGGACAACTGTTAGACACACACTAACTCTTTGGGACATCCCCAGACCCAGACACCTAGTCACACTGTATTGGGTCCATGTCCTCACCTAATAGTCACACACGGTGCCTCTGGAGTTGCCCCATCAAATAAGGGATGCTCCTATTCCGCAGAATGTAAGCGTCATGCACTGAGCCAGGAAACTTGGCATTTACATGGGAGATGTACTGGTCAGCCAAGCACACCATCTGCACATTCATAGAATGGTAACTCTTCCGGTTTCTGTACACCTGTTCACTCCTGCAGTGGGGGACAAAGGCCACATGTGTCCCATCAATGGCACCTATGATGTTGGGGATATGTCCCAGGGCATAGAAGTCACCTTTCACTGTAGGCAAATCCTCCACCTGAGGGAAGCAATGGCCACTGTTGTTTGAAAAGACCCACTTGCTAGGAAATGGAGTACTGACAGGACCTGCACTAGAGGGGGGATTCCTGTGGGATGGCGGATAGCTGACATCAGGTCTGGCTCCAACTGGGCACACAGTTCCAGGATTGTGGTACGATCAAGTCTGTATGTGACAATTATATGTCGCTCCTCCATTGTCGACAGGTCCACCTGTGGTTTGTACACCGGAGGATGCCGCCATCTCCTCACCTGCCCCAACGGACGTGCTCTAAGGAGGAGAACAGCGAGCAGAGAGTCAACCAACACTGAGGTACGTAAACACAACTTTATAGGAAAATGTTTGAAAATCGATATATGGCTGTATTAGTGTTTAAGCAAGGCCTAGATATGTGTGACGCAGTCAAATTTAATGCCATGTGGTCCCCTGAAATGGTGGCTGCCTGACCTGTAATGTGGGACATGGGGATATGAGGTAACTGTGCTGGCATTGTACACCATAGCGGTAGGCGGTCGAAGACGGCGGCGCAATCCTGCATTGGTATACATTGCACCCCAAGGGTCCCAGGAGCCAATGACAATGTACGCGGCGTTGACGGTACGCACCGCCACGGATGCCACCGCCATTTTCTCTCTGTTCAATCACTTGATACCTGATCTTCGACAGGAGAGGACCTATACTGCAAGTGTTGCTGTGACCTCAGACTGGAAGAGACAATGGCTCATGTGTCTGGGGAAAGGGCCCCTGCCTTCAGAACAGAGGAGCTGGAGAAACTAGTGGATGGGGTCCTCCCCCAGTACACGCTACTCTACGGTCCTCAAGACAAACAGGTAAGTACACTGTGAGCATGCCTAATGGGCAATGCCTGTGTGGAGTGGTGTTGATGAAAGATGGGGGGGCGGAAAATGAGGTGTGCATGATACGACGGTGAGTGCATGTGCGTCATGGCAAGGGTAGGGATGCCGGCCAATGACTGTGACGGTGCGGACGGATATTTCTTCTCCTTTTCCCCTGTACTAGTCCTGTAGGTCAGCGCCCACCAGAAGAAGGATATTTGGTGTGCCATCGCCAAGGAAGTCCAGACCCTGGTGGTCCACCATAGACGTAGCACACACACTGCCGTAAAAGATGGGAGGACATTCGCCACTGGAGCAAGAAGATGGCGGAGGCCCAACTGGAGATGGCCTCCCAACGTGGGAGGGGTGCCCGTCGCACCATGACCCCCCTGATGTTCCGGATCCTGGCAGTGGCGTATCCGGAGTTGGATGGGCGCTTGAGGGCATCACAGCAGACACAAGTGGGTGAGTACACTCTCATTCTGCTGATTCAGCGTGCATTGTAGGTGTCTGGGTGGGGGAGGTGGACTGTGGGTTCCCCTAGGCCAGGGGGAGTTTAGTAGGCAAGGTCCCTTCTTAAGGCAGGCCCTGTGGCACCCCACCCCACCTATGTTCAGAGCCAACTACACCTAGTCAGGCTCCTGTGACTTCCATGTGTGCTGCAATCGGGCATAGGCCTTGTAAACCATGTCCCTGTGATTAATTAGAGAACTCTAAGTGCACGGCGTAGTGCAGGGGGCTTCTGTGTCTATAGTGTCCGCCAACGGTAGCGGTATTGGATGCACTGTACATGTCTTTCTTCTGTCTCCCCCCCCTTTTTGTGGTCTCCCTGTTCTTGTGTGCATTAGCATCATCAGGTGGAGAAGCAGTGCCAGCGAAACAGGAGGGAGCTGTATCCCACATGGCCCTGGAGGGCGACACAACGGAGTCAGAAGCCACCAGTAGGACGGAGGGCGAGGGGAGCTTCACGGCGGGTACAGGAGCTGAGACCAGCGACAAGGACTCCTCCTCTGACGGGAGCTCCCTTGCCGTTGTGGGCCCTTCTGTGCCCTCCGCATCTACAGGTATAGCCGCCACCCCCCCTACCAGCACTGCCCTCCCAGCAGCCCCTCAGCGTGTGCCCTGTGGCCACTCACCCAGGAGGGTGGGCATCTCCTTCACCCCAGGCACCTCAGCCCCTGCCCCAGTCAACGCTGCTGCCCTCAGTGAGGAGGCCATTGACCTCCTCAGCTCCCTCACTGTTGGGCAGTCTACCATTTTGAATGCCATCCAGGGTGTAGAGAGGCAGTTGCAACAGACCAATGCATACCTGAAGGGCATTCATTCTAGTCAGGCAGCCCAACAGCGAGCTTTTCAGACTCTGGCATCAGCACTGATGGCAGCCATTGTCCCTGTCTCTAGCCTCCCCCCTCCAACTTCCTCCACCCAGACCCAAACCCCTGTACCTCAGCCTATCCCGAGCACACCATCAGACCAGCATGCACACACGTCAATACACAAGGGAAGCTCAGGCAAACATAAGTACCACACAGGCACTCACGCAAGCATCATACACATGCAGGCATACCAACATCCACTGCCTCCACTGTGTCCCCCTCCTCGTCTCCCTCCTCCCTCCCAGTCCCGTCTCCACTCACACCTGCTTGCACTACATCTTCAGCCACTACCTCCATCACCAGCACACCCACCACCACACCCGCTCACGTGCAGTCACCACCCCCACTACCATTCACACATCCCCTGTGTCCTCTCCCAGTGTGTCTGTGAGCCCACCTCCCAAGGTATACAAACGCAGCCATACACCCACCCAACAGCCATCCACCTCACGACAGCCTCCAGCCCATACACCATCACCCAAAGTCAGCAAACGTACACCTCCTACAACCACTACCTCTTCCTCCACTCCCAAACCCCCTCCATCTACCGTCCCAGTGTGTCCAAAAAACTTTACCTGTCCAACCTTGACCTCTTCCCCTCACCTCCCTCAACCCTTCAGTCTCCTAGGGCCCACCTTTCCAGGTCCCAACCCAGCACCTCAGCCACAACATCTGCGGGAACAGTGGTGCCAGTAGTAACCAGCTTCTGGTGTGCGCCAAACAGCAGGGCTGCCAGTTTGTCAAGGAGCCAGACCACGGACAGTCCCCCACCCCAAAAG
Source organism: Pleurodeles waltl (assembly GCF_031143425.1). Lineage (NCBI taxonomy): Eukaryota > Metazoa > Chordata > Amphibia > Caudata > Salamandridae > Pleurodeles > Pleurodeles waltl. The sequence goes on along the minus strand of NC_090444.1, from coordinate 312,602,292 downwards.
CACAAAAAGTTGGCCAGTGCCCGGCGGGAGAGAGGCAAAACATCTACCACCAAAGCCTCTCCCAGGGGTACAGTTGGGAGTGGGAAGACAGCTGCATCACCATCCAAGGTGGGGAAGGGGCACAGAAAAACGGACAAGTCGGCGAAAACCTGCACGGCGGACAAGACCGCCACCAGCACCGCTACCAAGGACATCGCCGCCACCAGCACCGCTGAACAGGACACCTCCACCACTAGCACCGCTGCCAAGGACACCGCCGCCACCAGCACCGGTGAACAGGACACCGGCGCCACCAGCACCGCTGCCAAGGACACCGCCCCCACCAGCACCGCTGAACAGGACACCGCCACCACCAGCACCGCTGCCAAGGACACCGCCGCCACCAGCACCGCTGAACAGGACACCGCCGCCACCAGCACCGCTGAACAGGACACCGCCGCCACCAGCACCGCAGGCCAATGAGCGCCAAAGCTTCTGACGCTACTGAGGCCGCCACGAGCAGGATGAATCACTCTGGGCACAAGCCCCCTCCAGAACCAGTGGAGATTTACATCCACTACCTAAGTCCTTGGCAGGATGAAGCACTCTGAACACAAAGCCCCCTCGAGAACCAGTGGAGTATCACATCCACTACCTCTGTCCTTGGCAGGATGAAGCACTCTGGGCACAAAGAACCCTCCAGAACCAGTGGAGATTTACATCCACTACCTCTGTCCTTGGCAGGATGAAACACTCTGGGCACAAAGCCCCCTCCAGAACCAGTGGAGTAAGGCATCCACTTGAGAGACTGTGGCTTGGCACTCCCCAGGATGCAGCAGTGGCCAACCCACCAACTGGAAAAACTTGTGAGACTGTGGCTTGGCACTCCCCAGGATAAAGCAGTGGGCAACCCACCCACTGGAAAGACTTGTGAGACTGTGGCTTTGCACTCCCCAGGATACAGCAGTAGGCATGGAGCCCCGTCGTGGATCTGGCGTCATGCACTCATCCGGCTGAGGTGCCCCCCTTCCCTTCCCCCTGAGGTGCCTGTTGTATTTCTATCTGATGCCCCAGCAGTGTTCTCTCCGTTTTGATTGGGTATTGAGTGTGGGCCTCGCCCATGCATTTTGGGCCCAGTGGTCCACGGACTATGATGGTGGAAAACCTTGGACTTGTATTCTTGGTGTATATATTTGTTTATAGTGTAAATATTTATATGTATATATTTTTGATTACTGTATTTGAATAGATTACAAACGTTCGGCTCATTTCCTTTTGTCCTTGCATTCTTCTAGGTGGGGGTTGGGGGTTGTAAATGTAATGTATCTACATGTACTTGTGTGTGTGTTGTAGTGGGTAAGGGTGGGGGTGGGAGTGTTGCGTGTTGCGTGTGTGTGTCACTCTTTTTTCCCACCCCCTCCCCTGTGTCGTAGGTGCAGTACTCACCGTGGTCTTCACCGCCGTCTTTGTTGTTACTGGTAGAGGAGCAGGAAGATAAAGTCTGGGAGTATCTGGAGCTCGGGTTCCATGGCATTCTGGTTCCTCGTGGGGTGCGTAGAGGTGAGCGTTTTCCCTTCCAAGTCGTGTTTCTGCCGTGTTTTTGTTCGCAGTGAATCTGCCCCCGAAAAGGTGTCGGATTGGCCTGTTGTAATACAGTGGGCGGAACCTTGTCTTCCGCCTGTCTGTTGGCGGTTACCGCTGCGGTGTTTGTTTGCACCTCACACTAGACAGTGAGACAAAGGGAGTTAGGGTGTAGTCTGCATTCCCTGATGAGCCATCTGTGCTAGGAGAGAGGGGAGGAGTGGTCACTCGCACCTGAAAGGGCTGTGTCTACCCTCACACAATGCAGTCTCCAAACCCATGGTGAGTGCCTGGGGCCTTGCCTGGGCAAGGCAGGATTTCTCATTCAAAAGAGACTTTACTTTGAAGTAGGCCTACTTCAAAGCAGAAATTGGGTATAAGAAGGGCACCCGAAACCACAGAATTTAGAACACTTCTGGAAACAAGAGGAACCTCTGCCTGGAGAAGAGCTGAAGAGCTGAGGAAGAAGAGCTGCCCTGCCTGTGACTGTGCTTTGTGGAGCTATCCTGCAGTTGCTGCTTCTGCCAGAGTAAGAGGGCAAAGAATGGACTTTGTGCGCCTTCCGTCTTGAGAAGAACTCTCCAAGGGCTTGATTTAGAGCTTGCCTCCTGTTGTTTGAAGTCTCAGGGACAACAAAGACTTCTCTCTGCCAGCTCCTGGAGTCTCTGGAGAGACTCCTACTATGCCCTGTGGTGTCCATCCAGTTCCTGGGACCCTGAAAGGAAAAGCTGGGAAATTAAGAGGAGGAAATCCACACGCTGTGAGGGGGAAAGATCGCCGCAAATCTGATCTGCGGCTGAAAAATCAATGTGCCGCCGGCTTCGTGGCTGAAAATCGATGCTCACCTGCAACATGACCCAAGAATCGATGCACGGAGCTGGAGAAATGACGTGCAGCATCGCTGACGGAGGCTGGTGAGATCACAACCCGCTGTGTGGTTTTCAGATCATTGTGCGGCTGGATTTCTGACGCAAGTACCGCTGGGTGTGTAAAAACAACGCAAGGCCTGCCCAGACCCGAGAATGCTGACCGGATCGACGTGAGAGAGCGTAGCATATATAATCTATATTAACACGAAATGTTTATGAATTAAGGTGTGATCCTGTTACAGAGAAACTATAATAATGGTAATTTTGCTTAGACGTACTCTTGAATAGTGACCACGATGAGTGGCCACCAATGTATACGCTAACTAATGATGATAATCAAAATGTTTTAATTACGTTTTAATAAGTTTATACTAACATTTGCGTTATTAAATCTGTATTGAAAACCTCATAAGCCTTAAGTTAGCATGAGCCGAAGCTTAGCTGCCTGGCTCTCATATTAAATGCATTTTTCTATTTTTCAGTGTGCTGACTCACAAGGGGCCATGACCCTGTTTATTCTTTTTCCTCGACTTGGAAGATGAATGTAACCATGTTAGATGTAGATTAATGTAATGTACAAGGTCATTCAAACCGATGAAGACAATGGAACTGCTGACCAAAAGATGTGCAGGGAATTACAGAAGGATGAAATCACACCGGACGTGCCACCTCTGAAGACGTCAATTACGAAGACCAATCAAAAACTTGTAAAATAATATGGGGTGAAGAGCAATGTTCCCTCAATTTTTTTTCCACTGTGTGCGGCAGTGTGCGGTCTCTGTGCGGTGCAGCCAAGGATGCGTGCGCCAAGAAAGTGACCATTCACCCGCCCGCAGCGCATAACTAGCCAAGATCTTTGGCATTAGCCTCTCCATACCACTAAAGCAAAAAAAGGATATTATTGCTCCATGCAATAGGGCATCAAGGCAGTTTTGTGACCTGGTTGCACACCCCAAGGACATGACCTGTTAGGGGAGCACGCATATTGCTCTAAAAGGCTTATTTAGGCTTAGAAAGTGATAACGCATATAAACTACCACAAAGTATAGGAATGGTGGAACATTTGATAACAGCACATTTTCTACTGTTCTGAAGCATTTCCTAGCTCATGAACCATTGATTTTCAAGACAAATATCACTTGCCCGCTTGTATGCTGAAGCACGCCAAATGATGTTTAAAACACTCCCCACGGTATTTAAAAGCTCTTTTCATTGACTTTTATCCAGATTCAAATATAAGCATTATCTGCCTTATGGGAGCACGTATATCGCTCAAAAAGGCTTATTTAAGCTTAGAAAGTGATAAAGCATATAAACTACCACAAAGTATAGGAATGGTGGAACATTTGATAACAGCACATTTTCTACTGTTCTGAAGCATTTCCTAGCTCATTAACCATTAATTTCCAAGACAAATATCACTTCCTCGCTTGTATGCTAAAGTACGGCAAATGATGTTTAAAACACTCCCCGCGGCATTTAAACGCTCTTTTCATTGACTTCAATCCAGATTCAAATATGAGCATTATCTGCCTTAGGGGAGCACGTATATCGCTCTAAAAGGCTTATTTAGGCTTAGATAGTGATAACGCATATAAACTATCACAAAGTATAGGAATGCTAGAACATTTGATAACAGCACAGCGTGCACTCTTGCCAAAGGGGCCTGCGCAATGGGGGAAGGAAAGGTGCACGTGCGCTCGCGCACGCACCTTACAGGGAACATTGGTGAAGAGTTAGATTACCTAATGTGTTATATGATAGGTTAAAGATAGTGGGGTATAGCAAATGTCCAATAGAATTTTGGGGGAATGTACATCGAAAAAAGGGATAAAAACCCATGTCACGGGGAGTCATTTAGAATTAGGTAGGGAATGCTATTGGTTTTATCCAGAAACTCTGTCACTCTGTTTGGTGATTTGATGGTTTACTTAAACCATCCTCGCCCTTAGAATTGTCTATTTACACTTTACCTCCTTATGAGGGAAGTGCCCTTTTGCCCCAGAGCTGAGTTCTGACTGATGGCGATTTGACTGATGTCCTGAAGACGAAGACTGAACCTGTGCGCTGACCTAATCCCTCGAGGGTAATTATGACAATGCATTTGTAATTTGTCTGTTTGCTTTTCCTTTCTAAGTACCAACTGCTTGTTTTGCATGAAGCCCAACATGCGAATGCTAATCAGTGGTTAGGACAGGGGTTCATCAAACTGATGCAAATAGACAAACGACCAAGATTATGTTTTGTTGAACTGACACATTATTGACACGCTGCTAAATTGATCTATGTTCACGCCGTGTTATGTTCTGATGTTTGTGATTCTTGCTTTAATGAAAGCTTACCAAAGTTGCCATATCGTGACTATGCTATTATGTTTCTTGGTGTTGAGATTAACGCATTTGCTATTAGACTGTAATTAATAGGGAATAAAATTCATAAAATTCTACTAAACAAGGTGTGGTTATTCATGGCTGAAAGGTCATGGTAGTGTCTTTGAATTGATTAATGACTTTGACTAAAGTGAAATGCATTGTCATGATAAATATTGATGACTTTATTGATGTATTGATTGATATATTGATTAGCAATCTCGTCCTACGGTGTCTCTCAACTGGGTCAAAAGAAATATTGCCCTAAAACGAGTCCTGATGTGTAATAAAATATTATAAAAGGACGTGTTAACAGTTTCTGGTAGCAGAGCGACAGTTAGGCCCTTTGGGGCACTAGGACGGAGAATCATTGTTTAAATTGTTTTTCTGAGATAATGCAAATTGGAGGTCTGATGTGTTTCTAAATTCACCATGACTTTCCCGGGATCTCTGAGCCTACCTAAGTGAGTTGGGAATGTTCTCGGCGTCATAGCATGTATGGTGTAGGGTTTGCGCTTGCTCAGCTTATGCATTTCACAGGTGAATTGCGAAGTTTGTGTGTATTTAGGCCAGGTAATGTTGTTTTTAGAAGGAGTGGGCATACTCCGCAGTATGAGAGCAGGGAAGTCGGCGTACTTCATATGAGTGTGCCGCTTTGTGCTCAAAATTATCCACGTGGTTGGTTGTTCATGTACGGACCAGTCGTGGTCTAAGACCCCGGAGTATATTGACAAGCGTGGGAGACACTTGGGTTTAATTTGTAATTTGTGCTGTTTAATAGGTCAATCGGGTGTGGTTGACAAGTCGAGATTGAGTCAAATTGTATGTGTGAAACCTTCGATGGAGATTTGGCAAGTTCTAAAGTGCACTAGAACGAACCATTGACAAGTCGAGAGTAGGATTTGCGGGTCGAATTCTGCTTGCGTATGCGGGAATTGAGAAGGAGAGAGTAGCGGCCGAGGCTTCAAGTAACATCTCTAAAGTTCTGAAGCGAATGTGTTACCTTTCCTGTAGTAAACCGGCAGATTTGTGTTGTTGTTGAAGGTGCTCGCAGTAATTTTGCATTCATTTGGTGTGAATCCAGTGAGGGGCGGACGAGCCGCAAGACTTTGTCAGCTGCAGTGTGTGAGTGTGACGAAAGTGGTGCTTTGCTGAGATAGGTCAGTTGTCGAGAGGGGTCGCGCACGGAATGGCTGCCGTCCGTTAGAGGCAATAGGTTGAGAAAGGTAGGTGAAGAGTGACCTGGGAACTAAAGTCACTTTTTGATTAAATACAAATAAGAGAAAACATAAAAATGAATTTTGTCAAGGCTTTTAAGAGTGCTCTGAAAGGAGATGCATATATTATGGCAAGTGAAGGGGAGCCTACACCGCCTGAAGGAACTCCGGCTAACATAGTTTTGGAGGAAAAAGCTGTTGCGCCTTGTTTATGGATGAAACAGTGGTGCAAATTGACAGAAAAAGAGGGATGTTTGGCATTCCCAGAACATGGGATGTTCAATACGAGAGTGCTAGAAAATCTGAGGTGGATGTTAAGTGTACAGAAACCACCTCCGAGGCCAGCCCAGTATGAGGCTTTAGCGATTTGGGATTTAATGGCCTTTAAACAGAGACAAGATAAATTCCAAAGAAGAATAAAAAGAGCAGAAAAGACTTATGCGGAAGCTAGATTGGATAATGAAAGAAAAATGTGGAGACGGGGAATAGTTGATGGGTTAAAATTGTTCCCAGCAATAATACAGGGAGATGAGACACAGGGAAAGAAAGCCACCTGTAAAACAGACAACGACTCTAGTAAGCCTAAAGAAACTAAGAGATCTTGGGAAGAAGAAGATGATTCAGAAGACGAAGACTTTATGGATCGAATATTACATGATCGCCTGCCAACTTATGCAGTAAGCGATAATGTCCCAAGCACTAGTACGGGCCCTGGGAACCAGACGCAGGAGAAGGGAGTTACTGATACTGCACAGACTAGTGATTCAGTTTTGATACAGAATGGTATCAGTGTACCCACTGCGCCAGACATGCAGATACAGATGCAACCTCCACCGCAGATACAGAGAATCTATCCAGACGTCCCGGTACTAGAGACTACTACAAATCTGATAGTGCCGCCAGACCCGATATATGCAAAATCGAGGTTAGTACAGATTGAGTCGACTCCACAATTGCTGCCTCAGCCGCAGCCACAACTGATACTGGGATATAACCCAGCAGCTGGACCTCCTGTAATACCTGCCCCGGTTTAACTAGATCAGACCTTTGGAGTCACTGCTCCACGAGGTTTAGGACCAGGTCAGACACCAGCTGCAATATCATTACCAATTACTGTTGGTCCACCGGTGCCATTGTATGCACAAGGTAAGCCTGGTGTATGTGATCAGGGAGTAATGGCCCAAGATGTGCTAAGAGGAGGGTCCAAAGGAACCCCTCAGTTAATGGCCCCAGGAGAACAAGCGGCTGAAAAACCAAGGTCCTTGATAGACCTTAGCCCAGTTGAAGCACCATTGGAAGCAATGAGACAGGCAGGATTAGGGGTGTTAACTCCACAGACAATAAGTACGAACGATTCACAGTCGCCGATGATACATGTAGGGAACATTTCACTGCAAGGTTTTACAGTACAACAGTTGAATGAGTGGTTAGAAAAGACCTATGCTACGCAAAAGACTACAGTAACAGCAGTAGATCCGGAAAGGTCAGAGAAAGATGATTACCTGAACCTTGTGAGACTGGGTGTGGAAGCTGCTGAATTAGTGGATGGAACAATGGGGGTGAACAGGCTAGAATCATACACAGAAGCAGAGTTGAGATACCTGTGCCCTAAGATTACTAAAGAAGTAGGCAAAGTGCATCAGAAATTAGTGAACCTGGCAGACAAATATGATATCGACATTAAGAACACTAAACATTTGAAAAGAAGTTACAGGTTAGACTTTGATTCAAAAGATTTCGAGCATATGAGATGTGCCGGAATGAAAGTGCATTTAAAAGAAATACTGCAAAGTGCGCAAATCTGGGGAGCGTTAGAAAAGTGGGAAGGCAGATGGGCTAAGAAAAGAGACAAGGAGAAAGATGACAGCCCAGGAACTAGCAAAGACAAAACTACACCAGATACGGAATCAGTAAAAATACTACCAATGAGAGAAACAGCCAGTGGGGTTTTAATTCATGTACCATGGTCCCGAGGAGACATCCTATCTTTTACTAATGATTTTCCCAGGTTGAGGGAGAAACCGATTGAGTGGTACCAACAAACAGATGGGTTTGTGAAGCTTGCAAAGTGTCTCTGGGAAGACTTAAATACCTTGTTTGAGATTATTGTCCCGCCCGACTTATGGCTTGAGTGCAGGAGAGGGGTAAACTGGCAGACGAAAGAGCCAGCAGGGGATAAGGTGACCGGAGCACCCTCTAAGGAGGTGATGAAGTACTATCATAAAGTAATTGAGTTTTGGAAGCAGAAAGTGTCGCCGAAAGTGACTGGTAGAAAATTGACCAGACCTCACAGGAGGTTAAGTAATCAATACATGCTTACTATGAGAGATTGTTGAAGGCATTCAAACATTACAGTGGTACTGAGACCATTGAGCCAAAAGACATGAACCATCTTGTGTTCAGATTTGTTGAAGGGTTGAGACCAGAAGTTAGCCAGATGATTAAGAATCATTTGATTTGTTGGCAAGCGAAGCCGATTGATGAGGTGTTGCAATATGCAAAATACTGTAGTGACGAAATTGAGCTGAAGCAGAAAAAGCTAAAGGAGAAAGTGATGGTGATGCAGATAAGGGCAGCGCAGGCTGGTATGCAGGGAAATGGAATTCAACAGAGGATACAGCAGCAACCGCAAGGGAATGGTGTGTTTCAGGCACAACCGAGAGGTAGAGGTCGAGGTTTTGTAAAACGCGGTCCAGACTTAAATACAGTTGTGGTTCAAAATGACGTGCAAGGGATGAAAAAGATGTCGCCATGTCACGCGTGCGGGGGCGTGGGGCATTGGAAGCGGGAATGCCCAAATGTGGTGCAGGATGGTGTCATTCAACAAAGCACTAATGACGGTACATTGCAAAATATGAGAGGTCCAAAGTTGAGAAATCAAAACCCGAACTTCCAAAATAACATGGTTCAGATGCAAGGGTTACAGCCCATGCAGCAAATGCAAATGCTGCATGTTCAGCCAGCGTAAATGCAGCAAGTACAACAGCAGGTTCCCATGGTACCTAGACAGCAAATGCAATTACCAATGGCTCTGATGGGACAGCAACAGGTGATGCTTCCTTAGCAGGTCACAGGTCAAGTGATGAGTCAAAATAATACAGTACAACAGTTCCCATTGCGAGGTGAAGATGGAATGAATGAGGAATGGTCAGATGACAGCTCAGACAGCAAAGAGTGCAGGCTTGCAGTGTCCTTAGAGGTAGGTCAGAGGGGACCCTATGTAGGAGGAAAGGTAATGGGTCACAAGGTTTCATTCTTGGTTGATACCGGAGCTACACGCTCTACAGTCAGAAGTGCAGAGGTTCCGAAATTACCACTTTCAGGGTGTACCATAAGAGTGGTCGGAGTAGCAAACCAGTACCTGACGAATCCGATTACAGATCCAGTACAAGTTGAGATCGGCAACTTCCTGGGACTGCATAAGTTTGTAGTCTGTGACTCAATTCCAGTATCCCTACTGGGAAGGGACTTACTGTGCAAGACAAAATGTTCGATTACATGTTCCAATGACGGAATTGAGGTGCAGACAAACAGTGATGATGAAGGAGATGATGGTCAGTTTTCAGAGTTAGAGACAGGAACTGCAAATGAAGATTACCCTTTGATTACATTGTTCCCGATGCTTACAGTAATTGACCTACCCTCCGAGTTACAGGGAACGGTGACAGAGAAAGTGTGGGATTTGACAGGGAAAGAAGTGGGACCGATAAAAGGAGTAACACCAGTTAAAGTACAAGTGAAGCCAGATGCAGTGTTTCCCCAGGTGCCACAATATCACATGGCACAAGATGTTCTTAATCCCGTGGCACAAATAAATGTGGACTTTGTAAAGCAAGGAGTCCTGAAGGAAGTGTTGAGTAGCCCATGTAATTCACTGATAATGGGTCTGAAAAAGCCTTGTGGGAATGTTCGAATTGTGCAGGACTTAAGAATAATAAACAAGATTGTGGTAAAGTGTTGCCCATAGTGCCCAATCCAGCAGTGATTATGTTTCAGGCCCCGTGTGATGCTGAATGGTTCACCATGGTAGACCTGTCACAAGCTTTCTTTTCGATACCTCTTCATGAAGACAGCCAGTTTTTATTCAGTTTAAAATTCCTGGACAAGGTGTACAGTTGGTGCAAAATTCCCCAAGGGTCTTCTGAATCACCGTCCATCTTCAATCAGATATTGAAAAAGGACTTAGAGTCCCTAGTACTGCCTTTCAATTCATCTCTAGTACAGTACATTGACGATTTGCTGATTGAGTCCAGGATAAAAGATCACTGTAAATATGATACAATTGCCTTACTGAGTCATTTGCCAAAGAACGAACAAGTGTCACCAAAGAAGCTGCAGTAGTGTCAGAAAGAGGTAAAATACTTAGGACACTTGATTGAGAAAGGGTCCAGGGGAATATTGAAGGAAAGGGTGACTGCTATTTTACAAATGAACCCTCCGAAAACCAAGAGAGATGTTAGGATGTTTTTGGGAATGGTGGGCTACTGTCGCCAGTGGATACCCAACTTCTCGATTATCTCAAAACCATTGATATAGCTGACAGGCAAAGAGATCAAGGATGAGCCGTATACCATAGCTTTATCCAAGGAAGAGCTTGAGTCATTCATGGAATTGAGAGAGTGCATGTGCAGGGCACCAGCTTTGGGTATGCCTGATTATAAAAAGCCGTTTCTACTGTTTTGTCATGAACGTGATGCTTGATCTTTGTCTGTCTTAACCCAGGTCCATGGAGGTGCAAACCGCCCTGTAGCATATTTTTCAGCTACCTTGGACCCCGTTGCAGCAGCCTTACCGTGTTGTTTGCGAGCAGTTGCAGCAGTTGGTCAAAGCCTCACGCAGTGTGAAGGCATAGTGATGGGACATCCCTTGACAGTAATGGTTCCTCATTCAGTTGAGATTTTGTTGACTCAAACCAAAACCCAGCACATGACAAATGCCCGATTTACCAGATATGAGACAATTATATTGGGGTCACCTAATGTTTCATTGAAGAGATGTACTGTATGGAACCCAGCAACTGTACTTCCTGTTGAGAATACTGAGATTAATAACGAAGAGGAAGTGGAGCATGATTGTCTTGAGGTAACAGAACTATGTACCAAGCCCCGACCTGATATTCAAGATACGCAGTTAAAAGAAAATAACTGCATCATGTTTGTTGATGGATCCTGTTTGAGAGACTCAGTCGGAATGCTGAGAGCCGGTTACGCTGTATGTACCATAGCCGGTATCATCGAAGCTTCCTGGCTCGAGAGAGTGTATTCCGCACAAGTGGCAGAGCTAATTGACCTTACTAAGGCATGCCATGCAGCTGAAAGTTTGAGGGTCACTATCTATACTGACAGCAGATACGGATTTGGAATTGTACATGATTTTGGCCAATTGTGGTCACAGAGAGGTTTCATGACCTCTTCTGGTTCTCCTGTGAAAAATGGTGAACAAATCAAGGATTTGTTACATGCGATTCAGTAACCTCTTGGTATTGCCGTGGTGAAATGCAATGCTCACGTTAAGTCATAAGACTTTGGGCCTGATTCTAAATTTGGAGGACGGTGTTAAACCGTCCCAAAAGTGGCGGATATACCACCTACCGTATTACGAGTTCATTATATCCTATGGAACTCGTAATGCGGTAGGTGGTATATCCGCCACTTTTGGGACGGTTTAACACCATCCTCCAAAGTTAGAATCAGGCCCTTTGTGTCCATGGGAAATGGCTATGCAGATCAAGTCGCAAGGTTTTGCGCATTAAACTGTATATCGTTCAAGGATCAGTGGGAATTGATGCCGCAAACTGAAAATGACACATGCTTGAACCTTGCATTAAGGGTAGTCAATACATTAGATGAGCTAAAGACACTACAGAGTCGTGCTAGCAAAGAGAAAAAACGTTCCTGGCAAAGAATGAAATGTGTACAGAGGGCTGACGACTTGTGGGTCTCAGAGGAGGGGAAATTAGTTTTGCCAAATAGTCTTCTGTCACAATTTGCTAGGCTCTATCATAGACAGGCTGATTTTGGAAGAGATGCAATGATCAGGTCATTCAAAATCGATTGGTTTAACCCAAAGTTCAGACATGCCGCAGAGGTTACCTGTCACAGGTGCATCATCTGTCAGCAGATGAATGCCGGAAAAGGGACTGTGGTAACTCTGAGCCACATAGGGAGAGCTGGTGGTCCATTTAGCAAGATGCAAATGAATTTCATTTAAATGCCTGTTTGCGGAGGATTCAAGTACGTGTTGGTGATTGTGTGTGTTTTTAGCCACTGGATTGAAGCTTACCCCACACGTAGAAATGACAGTCTCACAGTTGCAAAACTGCTGCTTAGGGAATTAATACCTAGGTTCAGGTTTCCGGTCTCTATAGAATCAGATAGGGGCAGACACTTTGACAATGAGGTGATTAAGCTCTTGTGTGCTGCATTAGACATTGAACAGAAGCTGCATTGTAGCTACCATTCCGAAGCATCAGGACTAGTAGAGCAAATGAATGGTACTTTAAAATCGAGAATGGCGAAGATGTGCGCAGCTACCAATATGAAATGGCCAGCTGCATTGCCCTTAGTGCTGATGTCAATGAGGAACACCCCTGATAAGAAGACAGAACTATCACCACACAAGATCTTATGGGTAGAGCTATGAGGCTGCCCGCAGTACCTGCAAATGTTCTTGTGAATATCACGGATGATATGGTGTTGGACTACTGCAAAGGCTTGGCTGATGTGATTCGCTCTTTTTCTCACCAGGTGGAAGCTAACACATTGCCACCGACCGGTGATCCAGGTCACACCCTGCAAGCCGGTGACTGGGTGGTTGTCAAGAAGCACGTGAGAAAGTCATGTTTGGAGCCGCGTTGGAAGGGACCATATCAAGTAATCTTGACAACAACCACTGCTGTGAAATGTGCAGGCGTTCCAAACTGGATACATGCCAGTCACACAAAGAAGGTAAAGTGTCCAACTTATGAGGAACTTGAAGTTTCTGACTCAACAGTTCCAGAGAGGGAAGTCTCAGAGCCTGAAAATAGCTGTTAGACCTGACAGCCTTAGGGTAGTCACCCCTAACTTTTTGCCTGCCTCCTTCCACTTTGTGGACACTGTTTTTGCTGGTTTTTAGACTCTGCGCACTTTACCACTGCTAACCAGTGCTAAAGTGCATATGCTCTCTCCCTTAAAACATGGTAACCTTGAATCATACCTGATTGGACTATTAATTTACTTATAAGTCCCTAGTAAGGTGCACTTTATGTGCATAGGGCTGGTAAATTAAATGCTACTAGTGGGCCAGCCGCACTGGTTGTGCCACCCACTTAAGTAGCCCCTTTTCCTTGTCTCGGGCCTGCCATTGCAAGGCCTGTGTGTGCAGTTTCACTGCCACCTCGACTTGGCATTTAAAAGTACTTGCCAAGCCTAGAACTCCCCTTTTTCTACATATAAGTCACCCTTAATGTGTGCCCTAGGTAACCCCTAGAGCAGGGTGCTGTGTGGGTAAAAGGCAGGACATGTACCTGTGTAGTTATATGTCCTGGTAGTGTAAAACTCCTAAATTTGTTTTTACACTACTGTGAGGCCTGCTCCCTTCATAGGCTAACATTGGGGCTGCCCTCATACACTGTTGAAGTGGCAGCTGCTGATCTGAAATGAGCAGGAAGGTCATATTTAGTATGGCCAGAATGGTAATACAAAATCCTGCTGACTGGTGAAGTCGGATTTAATATTACTATTCTAGAAATGCCACTTTTAGAAAGTGAGCATTTCTTTGCACTTAAATCCTTCTGTGCCTTACAATCCACGTCTGGCTGGGCTTGGTTACAGCTCCTCGTGCATTCACTCAGACACACCCCAAACACAGGGTACTCAGCCTCACTTGCATACATCTGCATTTTGAATGGGTCTTCCTGGGCTGGGAGGGTGGAGGGCCTGCTCTCATACAAAGGACTGCCACACCCCCTACTGGGACCCTGGCAGACAGGATTGAACTGAAAGGGGACCTGGTGCACTTCTTAGCCACTCTTTGAAGTCTCCCCCACTTCAAAGGCACATTTGGGTATAAAACAGGGCCTCTGCCCTACCTCATCAGACACTTGCTGGAGAAGAAACCTGAACCAGAAACTACATCCTGCCAAGAAGAACTGCCTGGCTGCTCAAAGGACTCACCTGTCTGCTTTCTACAAAGGACTGCTGCCTTGCTGTTGGCCTGCTGCCTTGCTGAACTCTTGTCTGGCTGTGAAAGTGCTCTCCAAGGGCTTGGATAGAGCTTGCCTCCTGTTCCCTGAAGTCTCAGGACCAAAAAGACTTCCCTCTTTCGCTTGGACGCTCCGTGCGCCGAAAATTTCGACGCACAGCTTGTTCCGTGGCGAGAAAAACACTGCACACCGACGCTGATCGACGCGATGCTCTTGGGACGACCGAAAATCCAACGCACGGCTTCGCAAGGACAATGCCGCCCGACCTCTAGAGGAGAAATCGACGCAACGCCTGCCGTGAGATCGTAATTTCCACGCGCAGCCCCGCAGAACGACGCGCCGCCAGAAAACAAGCAGGAAAATCCACGCACAGTCCCGGGACATCTGGTAATCCCCGCGATCCACGAAAAGAGACTGGCCGCGCGCCGGAAAACGACACACGACTTCCCGGCGTAAAAAATAACGACGCAAGTCCGTGTGTGCTGAGGAGAAATCGACGCATACACCCTTTTTCCATGCACCTCTTCTTTTGTGGCCCTCTGAGGAGATTTTTCCACGCTAAACCAGGTACTTGTGCTTGAAAGAGACTTTGTTTATATTCTAAAGACTTAAGACACTTTATATCACTTTTCAGTGATATCTCTACAATTTCCCATTGCAACTTTATTCTTTTTGACCTACAATTATCCTGATAAATATTATATATTTTTCTAAACACTGTGTGGTGTATTTTTGTGGTGCTATATGGTGGTATTGTATGATTTATTGCACAAATACTTTACACATTGCCTTCTAAGTTAAGCCTGACTGCTCGTGCCAAGCTACCAGAGGATGGGCACAGGATAATCTTGGATTGTGTGTGACTTACCCTGACTAGAGTGAGGGCTTTTGCTTGGACAGGGGGTAACCTGACTGCCAACCAAAAACCCAATTTCTAACATTGGTGATCAGCGGTGAGGATAGGACTTGTATTTGTGCAGTGACATACAGTAGCTAAGTATTTCACTACCTACCCACAGTTGAAGGTCAACTCGGTTTTTATCTCTTTTTGCAAATCCGTTTTTTTTCCTGACAATTTTCAAAAACTAAATCCTCACTCAACATGTCTCTGACTGGGTCTCAGACAGGGGACTTTGACCTAGTCCAGTTGGATACATATACGGTCAAACAACTAAGAGGATTCTGCAGGGCATTGAGGGTACCCACCCAAGGGGCCTCCAAAAAGGAGGACTTTCAAGTGGCGCTGAGGGCCTGGGCAGAAGCCCATTTAGAGGATGATGAGGAAGAGGAGCCAGAAAATGGCCCCTCAGAGGAATTTTCACTATCTGTGAATGGTGTTACCACTGCAATTGTGCACCCTTCCAGACCAGGGAGCAGTGTCTCTGTGCAAAGCCTGACCACAGAGGAAAGGAGAGAAGAAAGGGAGTTCCAATTGCAAATGGCAAAACTGAAAATTGAGGCTCAACAGGAGGAGAGAAGGGCAGAAAGAGAAGCCAAACAAGCTGAGGCTGAAAGAGCAGCCAAACAGATTGAAGCTGAAAGAACAGCCAAACAAGCGGAAGCTGAAAGAGCAGCCAAACAGGTGGAAGCTGAAAGAGCTTTGGCTGAAAAGAAACTATTGTTGGCTCATGAACTGAGTCTCAAGGAGCTGGAGATCAAGGCAAGACAGTCTGAATCCAGCAATAATGGTGGCAGCATACTGACAGGACCTGCTGGAGAAAAGAAGGTTCGTATACCCAAAAATGTGGTGCCCAGTTTTGTGGTGGGAGATGACATAGATAAATGGTTAGCTGCTTATGAAGTTGCACTAAGGGCTCATGAGGTTCCTGAAGGGCAATGGGGGGTAGCTATGTGGGGTTATGTACCACCATTGGGGAGGGATACACTCCTCACATTGGATCAACCTGATCAAAACACATACCCACTTCAGAAAGCCATTTTACTTGCCAAGTTTGGGCTGACCCCTGAGGGATACCGTCAGAGGTTCAGTGACAGCACCAAACAAACCACACAAACATGGGTAGATTTCTTTGACTTCTCCAGTAAGGCACTGAATGGATGGGTGCGGGGCAACAAAGTAGCTGATTATAAAGGTTTATATGACTTGATTCTAAGAGAGCATATGCTTAATACTACTTATACAGAGTTGCGCCAGCACTTAGTGGATAGCAAGCTGACTGATCCCAGGAAGCTTGCTGAGGAGGCGGACCTCTGGGTTAGCACCAGAGTGTCCAAGAAGGTACCTGGGGGGACTCCCACAAAGGTGGTCAGGGTTCCCAACAGAAGAAAGAGGGGGGAGATAAACTTGCAGATAAGGAACTCTCCAAAGGCCCCCAAAAGAATCCCCAGGGAGGGGGTAGCAACCCTTCCTTTTCCAAATTTGGGAAAAAGCCAGGGACATATGACAG
Organism: Pleurodeles waltl; assembly: GCF_031143425.1. Classification (NCBI taxonomy): domain Eukaryota; kingdom Metazoa; phylum Chordata; class Amphibia; order Caudata; family Salamandridae; genus Pleurodeles; species Pleurodeles waltl. Next base: position 312,585,684 of record NC_090444.1, on the reverse strand, counting down.
GTCAGGGAAACCTAACCCCAAATGCATGGAGTGTTACCAGTATGGTCACTATAAAGGCGATCCCCAGTGCCCCAAGAGGGCACCGTCCACTACCGGACAGGCACCTGGGTTGACTAGTGTAGAGCTCGGGGGGATGGACCCAGATAGCTTTGGGGAACAGGTAGAGATTTCCCTAGTGTCCCTGGGAGAAGGAGAAATGGTGCCCAAGGTCCACATGCCCAAAAATACTTCCAAGTACCGGCAGTGGGTCACCATTGATGGGCAGAAGGTGGAGGCTCTGCGTGACACAGGAGCCAGTATGACTACTATCAAGAGTCAGCTGGTGTCAACGGAGCAGATAGTACCTAATACATTCCACCAGGTCATAGTCGCTGACAAGCGCGAGAGTCACCTACCGGTGGCTCTGGTTCCCTTTGAGTGGGGGGGGGTCTCTGGTACTCTGAAAGTAGCTGTGAGTCCTGCCATGCCTGTAGATTGTCTGTTAGGCAATGATCTTGAGCATACTGCTTGGAAAGAAGTGGAGCTCAAGTCTCACCTGGAGATGTTAGGGTTACCTGAGTGGGTCTGCATGACCACACGGTCCATGGCTGACCGAGAGGGAAGTCAAGGGCGTCTGGAGCCTGGAACGATGGCCCAGAGAGCTGCCAAGAGGAGGGACCAGGGGCACGGGAAACCGCCCCCAGAAGTTCCCGCAGTGGCTGACGGGGCTCCTGAGGAGGAGGTGCCCGAGCCAACTGGGGAAGACGTTGCCACCCTAGGTGACTTACCTGAGCTTGCTGGCTGGCAAGTTGAGGGTGGACCCACCAGGGAGGAATTCTGCAAGGCGCAGAAAGAATGTCCCACTCTAGAAGGTCTGAGGAAACAAGCCTCAAACCAGGCGGCAGGTGACACCTCTGTCGATCACCACCTATATTGGGAGAATGATCTCCTCTACAGTGAGCGTAAGGTTCCGGCCTGTGGGGCAGCACATACGCTGGTGGTCCCCCAATGTTACCGAACCTTCCTACTGGGTCTGGCTCACGACATTCCCCTGGCAGGACATTTGGGGCAAGGCAAGACCTTTAACAGGCTTGTCACCCACTTTTATTGGCCCAAAATGAGGACACACTCAGATAAATTCTGCAGATCTTGTCCTACCTGCCAGGCCAGTGGTAAAGCAGGAAAAAGGGGTAAAAGTCCCCTGATTCCACTTCCTGTCGTTGGCACCCCCTTTGAAAGGGTGGGCATCGACATTGTTGGTCCCTTGGACCCCAAAACTGCCTTAGGCAATAGGTTCATCCTGGTTTTGGTGGACCATGCCACCCGTTACCCAGAGGCAATCCCTCTGAGTACCGTAACTGCACCGGTGGTGACCAGAACTCTGATGGGGATATTTACCCGTGTGGGATTCCCCAAGGAGATAGTGTCTGACAGAGGCACTAACTTCATGTCTGCATACATGAAGTCTCTGTGGGATGCGTGTGGTGTAACCTACAAGTTCACCACACCCTATCACCCCCAGTCTAATGGTCTTGTGGAGAGATTCAACAAGACCCTGAAAGGCATGATTGGTGGCCTCCCTGAGGCCATGAGGCGTAAGTGAGACGTCCTCTTACCATGCCTTCTCTTTGCTTACAGAGAGGTCCCCCAGAGGGGGGTAGGGTTCAGTCCCTTTGAGCTTCTCTATGGGTACCCTGTCAGGGGACCCTTAAGCATTGTCAAGGAGGGATTGGAGAAAGCTCCAAAGGCACCCCCTCAGGACGTGGTCAGCTACATGTTGGCCCTCCGCAAGCAGATGACCCGCTTCTGGAAAGAGGCCCAAAGTAACCTTGAGGCCAGTCAAGAGGTAATGAAACACTGGTATGACCAGAAGGCCACCCTGGTAGAGTTTCAACCTGGAGACAAAGTGTGGGTAATGGAGCCAGTAGAGCCGAGAGCTCTCCAGGACCGCTGGTCTGGCCCATTTGAAATCAAGGAGCAGAAAGGGGAGGCCACTTACCTAGGGGACCTCCAAACCCCTAGGAATCCCCTAAGGGTGCTCCATGTGAACCGACTAAAGGCTCACTGTGAGAGGTCGGAGATCAACATGCTTCTGGTCACAGATGAAGGAATGGAAGAGGAGAGTGAACCTCTCCCCGACCTCCTCTCTGCCCAAGAAGGTGATGGGTCAGTAAACGGGGTCATTCTTTCTGACTCCCTGACTCTAAACCAGAGAGGAGACAGCTATGAGCTGTTGGAGCAGTTCTCCCCCCTGTTCTCCCTTACTCCTGGACTGACCCACCTCTGTGTTCATGATATTGACACCGGTGACAGTCTCCCTGTGAAGAGCAAAATTTACAGGTTGTCGGATAAGGTGAAGGCCAGAATCAAGGAGGAGGTCTCCAAGATGTTGACTCTGGGGGTTATCGAGAAATCCAGTGGTGTTGGTCCCTAAGGCTACTGCCCCAGGTGCGAAGCCAGAACTCCGGTTCTGTGTGGACTACCGGGGTCTCAACTCAGTCACACGGACTGATGCTCACCCCATCCCTCGAGCTGATGAGCTCGTTGACAGGCTGGGCGCTGCCAAGTTCCTGAGTATGTTTGATCTTACTTCGGGGTACTGGCAGATCGCCCTGACTGAGGGGGCTAAGGAAAGATCCGCATTTTCAACCCCTGATGGCCATTACCAGTTTCGGGTGATGCCGTTTGGATTGAAAAATGCCCCGCTACCTTCCAACGGTTGGTTAACGGGGTCCTAGCTGGCAAGGATGCCTTCTGTGCAGCCTACCTGGATGACATAGCTGTCTACAATTCCAGCTGGGAGGAACACCTGCTTCACCTCAAGGAGGTGCTTCAGGCCCTGCAACAGGCAGGCCTGACCATCAAGGCTAGTAAGTGCCAGATTGGGCAGGGTTCCGTGGTGTACTTGGGACACCTAGTGGGGGGTGGCAAGGTGTAGCCACTCCAGGCCAAGATTGAAACTCTCAAGGCCTGGCAACCACCGCGAACGCAGACTGAGGTGAGAGCCTTTTTAGGCCTCACAGGATACTACCGCAGATTTGTCAAGGGCTATAGTACCATTGAATCACCCTTGACAGAGCTCACTTCCAAGAAACAACCTAGGTTGGTGAATTGGACAGAGGCTTGTCAGAAAGCCTTTGACGCCCTGAAGGAAGCCATGTGCACAGCCCCGTGCTCAAGGCCCCTGAATACTCCCAGGAATTTATCATGCAGACAGACGCTTCAGAGCATGGCATAGGGGCAGTCCTAGCACAGCTAAATGAGGAGGGCCGAGATCAACCGGTAGTCTTTATTAGCAGAAGGCTATTACCACGGGAACAGAGGTGGAGTGCTATTGAGAGAGAAGCTTTTGCTGTGGTCTGGGCACTAAAGAAGCTAAGACCCTACCTGTTTGGGACTCACTTCCGGGTCCAGACAGACCACAGGCCCCTCAGATGGCTCATGCAGATGAGGGGTGAGAATCCAAAACTCTTGAGGTGGTCCATTTCCCTACAGGGGATGGACTTTACGGTGGAACATCAACCAGGGGTTGACCACGCCAATGCTGATGGTCTCTCTAGGTACTTCCGCCTTAGCAATGAGAGCTCCCAGGAGGTCGGGTAGCTCTCCCCACTTTCAGCTGGGGGGGACACATGTTAGACCTGACAGCCTTAGGGTAGTCACCCCTAACTTTTTGCCTGCCTCCCTCCACTTTGTGGACACTGTTTTTGCTGGTTGTTAGACTCTGCGCACTTTACCACTGCTAACCAGTGCTAAAGTGCATATGCTCTCTCCCTTAAAACATGGTAACCTTGAATCATACCTGATTGGACTATTAATTTACTTATAAGTCACTAGTAAGGTGCACTTTATGTGCATAGGGCTGGTAAATTAAATGTTACTAGTGGGCCAGCCACACTGGTTGTGCCACCCATTTAAGTAGCCCCTTTTCCTTGTCTCAGGCCTGCCATTGCAAAGGCCTGTGTGTGCAGTTTCACTGCCACCTCGACTTGGCATTTAAAAGTTCTTGCCAAGCCTAGAACTCCCCTTTTTCTACATATAAATCACCCTTAATGTGTGCCCTAGGTAACCCCTAGAGCAGGGTGCTGTGTGGGTAAAAGGCAGGACATGTACCTGTGTAGTTATATGTCCTGGTAGTGTAAAACTCCTAAATTTGTTTTTACACTACTGTGAGGCCTGCTCCCTTCATAGGCTAACATTGGGGCTGCCCTCATACACTGTTGAAGTGGCAGCTGCTGATCCGAAAGGAGCAGGAAGGTCATATTTAGTATGGCCAGAATGGTAATACAAAATCCTGCTGACTGGTGAAGTCGGATTTAATATTACTATTCTAGAAATGCCACTTTTAGAAAGTGAGCATTTCTTTGCACTTAAATCCTTCTGTGCCTTACAATCCACGTCTGGCTGGGCTTGGTTACAGCTCCTCGTGCATTCACTCAGACACACCCCAAACACAGGGTACTCAGCCTGACTTGCATACATCTGCATTTTGAATGGGTCTTCCTGGGCTGGGAGGGTGGAGGGCCTGCTCTCACACAAAGGACTGCCACACCCCCTACTGGGACCCTGGCAGACAGGATTGAACTGAAAGGGGACCTGGTGCACTTCTTAGCCACTCTTTGAAGTCTCCCCCACTTCAAAGGCACATTTGGGTATAAAACAGGGCCTCTGCCCTACCTCATCAGACACTTGCTGGAGAAGAAACCTGAACCAGAAACTACATCCTGGCAAGAAGAACTGCCTGGCTGCTCAAAGGACTCACCTGTCTGCTTTCTACAAAGGACTGCTGCCTTGCTGTTGGCCTGCTGCCTTGCTGAACTCTTGTCTGGCTGTGAAAGTGCTCTCCAAGGGCTTGGATAGAGCTTGCCTCCTATTCCCTGAAGTCTCAGGACCAAAAAGACTTCCCTCTTTCGCTTGGACGCTCCGTGCGCGAAACTTTAGACGCACAGCTTGTTCCGCGGCGAGAAAAACGCCGCACACCGACGCTGATCGACGCGACGCTCTTGGGACGACCGAAAATCCGATGCACGGCTTCACAAGGACAACGCCGCCCGACCTCTAGAGGAGAAATCGACGCGACGCCTACCGTGAGATCGTAATTTCGACGCGCAGCCCCGCAGAACGACGCGCAGCCGGAAAACATGCAGGAAAATCCACGCACAGACCCGGGACATCTGGTAATCCCCGCGATCCACGAATAGAGACTGTCCGCACGCCGGAAAACGACGCACGACTTCCCCGCGTAAAAAATAACGACGCAAGTCCGTGTGTGCTGAGGAGAAATCGACGCACACACCCTTTTTCCACGCACCTCTTCTTTTGTGGCCCTCTGAGGAGATTTTTCCACGCTAAACCAGGTACTTGTGCTTGAAAGAGACTTTGTTTATATTCTAAAGACTTAAGACACTTTATATCACTTTTCAGTGATATCTCTACAATTTCCCATTGCAAATTTATTCTTTTTGACCTACAATTATCCTGATAAATATTAGATATTTTTCTAAACACTGTGTGGTGTATTTTTGTGGTGCTATATGGTGGTATTGTATGATTTATTGCACAAATACTTTACACATTGCCTTCTAAGTTAAGCCTGACTGCTCGTGCCAAGCTACCAGAGGGTGGGCACAGGATAATCTTGGATTGTGTGTGACTTACCCTGACTAGAGTGAGGGCTTTTGCTTGGACAGGGGGTAACCTGACTGCCAACCAAAAAACCCATTTCTAACAATAGCCAAGAGAGAACTGAGACTACAGGAGAGCCCACTGAGAACAGCCTTATCCCTCAAATAGTAAATAAGTTCAAGAGAGTTGATAATGTGCCTATCTCAGTAGAGGCAGCAGGAGAATGAAGTCAAAGAGAGGTTCTCCCGGAAGCAGATGGGTAAGGTTTAGAACTTGAAACCGTTACAGATCCAGAAAAAGAAGAGGAAGAAGAAGGCGAAAAAGTAGAAAGAGATCAAAGTATACCGGCGTCCCCTGAGCTAGTTGCAGGTCCCTCAAGAGAAAACACCATATTACAAGAGGAGGGTGCTGTTCAGCGTCCTGAAAAGTCAAACCGGAAGAAGACGCATGAGGGAGATAACTGGCCAGAGAAACAGGCTTCCAAAGCAAGAAGCATACCAGGTGAAACAAGAACAGAAGATCTGAGTGAAGGAGAATTGCAAGGCGAACGCAGACTGAAAAGGAAAAGAACCGCAAATAGAAGGTATGCAGGTCCTGAATGGGCATATGCAACAACATCTGAATGGCAACAATAATTTTTAGCGTTCTGTTTTGATCGAGAAGTACCAAGCCAATACTACGGTACCTGAAGTAACTCAAAGAAAAGACTTTGTTAAAAATCGAAAACTGAAAAACTAAAGAAAAGAGACTTATAAATTACCGAATGAGACACTGATAACCTGATTTGACTTTGCGAACCAGATTATGACAAGCTGCTAACCTGATTTGACAAAGGGGTCCTGGAGTGAGTGAAACGCTGTAAATACACGCAGAGAGAAAGAGTCTTTTGAATCAAGGAAGAAGAAAGAAAAAAAAAAAAAAGAGAAGTTTTATATTGTCCTCAAGTTGGTTATTGTTCTGCTATCTGATTCTTTACAGACATGGCTTATAATAGAGGTAGTAACAAGAAGAGTAAGGTGTGTGGTTGGTTGAGTCTTATATTAGGTATTGTGTGTGCAATAATAATTGTGGGAGTGATTGTGGGAATGCCGTGGTTGGATAAGAAAGTGACTAACCATGCTTCAAAACCTGAAACTACAACACTAACACTGTGGGAAAAGTTTGAGCAGGATGCAAAACACTTGTATGAGGGAACTAACTCAAAGGGGGAACTTTCCACTAATGTCTTCTATCGCCTGTTAAATGAGTACGTTGAGACCATGGATGCGAAAAACTGTTATGTGTGCACAAAGATTCCTTCATCAGTGCAAGAAGGAGTCACCTACCATACCCTTCCACTAACATACGGGATAAGTTGAAGCTTGCTATTAACAAGATTCTATAATCAAGAACATGTGCAATACTTTTATTTGTTTATGTGTTTTCTTTTGTGCCTGTGATTGAGTTTCTGAACAAGCTAGCTAAAGAGCATAGTATAAAATTAGTTAGAGGTTTCTTTGAACCGACGCTTACATTTGGGACAGCCTATGCATACTGCAACAATCTGACCTGCTTATTCACACCTGTAGAGAAAAGCTTTTTAGATCACACCGATGATAGAAGCAAAGCACTGAAAGAAAGATTAGAAAAAGGGATAGAAAAACGCACATATGCAAATGATTATGCTTATACTGCAATAAAGACACAAGGCAAACTAGCTATAGATGCATTACATGTAGCAAGGCTTTGTATATATAGGCCGAAATCTGAACAGGACACTTTATTTGTGGGAACGAGTGAATGCAGACATGTGTTTTTGTTTCAGAGTAAATGGACATTCATATTAAATGGACAGGATCCAGCGATCCCTGGGATCTATTATATCTGTGGACTTAATGCTTATTACCGTCTCCCTAAGGGATGGTATGGGACATGTTATTTGGGAATAGTTTTCCCAAAGATTTACCAGATTGATGACTTAAAGCAAATACCTAAAACATATGAATTACAACATGCTAGACAAAAACGAGAGACAGCGGCTGCTGTCGTTGGTGACATATTTGGAGCCATAATTCCTTCAGTAGGGGTTATTTTAAACTCCATAAAGATTCAAAAGTTGTCTACTATTGTGGATAACATGCTGACAAATTTCACAGGGGCTATACTCCTGATGGATACTGAACTTGCTGCGGAAAGAGCTATGACTCTTCGGAATCGGCTTGCTTTAGACATTCTTTTAGCAAAAAGTGGTGTGGTCTGCAAGATGCTCAACGAGCGTCATTGTTGCTCATTTATACCAGACAATAGTAAAAAGATTTGGGGTATGCTTACTAACCTAACTGAAGATAGTACAGATTTGAAAGATTTGAAGGAACCTGGAGTATGGGAGAAATTAGGAAAGGGAATTGCCAGAGTAGGGAGCTGGTTTAGCAATATTTGGAAGGGGGTACTTGCAAAAATATTAGGGGTCTATTAATTGTTCTGGCCTGTCTATTAGGATTATGGGGAGCATGCAAAATAAATGACAAAATCAAAAGAAATTGGACAAAGAGAAACAAGAAGAACGAGGAAAGTGAAAGGGAGAAAACATTTAATGAAATTTAGGAGAGTTCACACAAGGGACACAATGTTGAAATGAGCATTATGCGTAAAGTGAAAAATTAAAATGAGAGGTTAAAGGAAAGGTTTGTGATGACGAACATCATCAGAGGTGGGACTGAGAGAGCATAGCATATATAGGGGGTCATTCTGACTCCCGCCGGCCGCGGTAACCGCAGGGCCGGTGGGAGCCGCCAGAATACCGCTGCGCGGTCAGAAGACCGCCGCGGTTATTCTGGGTTTCCCGCTGGGCTGGCGGGTGACCGCCAAAAGGCCGCCCGCCAGCCCAGCAGGAAACACCCTTCCATGAGGATGCCGGCTCCGAATGGAGCCGGCGGAGTGGAAGGGGTGCGACGGGTGCAGTTGCACCTGTCGCGATTTTCAGTGTCTGCATGGCAGACACTGAAAATCATGGTGGGGCCCTCTTATGGGGGCCCCTGCAGTGCCCATGCCATTGGCATGGGCACTGCAGGGTCCCCCAGGGGCCCCACGACACCCCATACTGCCATCCTGTTCCTGGCGGCCAAGACCGCCAGGAACAGGATGGCGGTCGGAATCCCCATGGCGGCGCAGCAAGCTGCGCCGCCATGGAGGATTCCCAAGGGCAGCGGAAAACCGGCGGGACACCGCCGGTTTTCCGTTTCTGACCGCGGCTGTACCGCCGCGGTCAGAATGCCCAAGGGAGCACCGCCAGCCTGTTGGCGGTGCTCCCGCGGTCGGTGGCCCTGGCGGTTTTTACCGCCAGGGTCAGAATGACCCCCATAATCTATATTAACATGAAATGTTTATGAATTAAGGTGTGATCCTGTCACATAGAAACTATAATAATGGTAATTTTGCTTAGACGTACTCTTGAATAGTGACCACGATGAGTGGCCACCAATGTATACGCTAACTAATGATGATAATCAAAATGTTTTAATTACGTTTAAATAAGTTTATACTAACATTTGCGTTATTAAATCTGTATTGAAAACCTCATAGGCCTTAAGTTAGCATGAGCCGAAGCTTAGCTGTCTGGCTCTCATATTAAATGCATTTTTCTATTTTTCAGTTTTCTGACTTACAAGGGGCCATGACCCTGCTTGTTCTTTTTCTTCGACTTGGAAGATGAATGTAACCATGTTAGATCCGTTCTCACCATCTCCCCTCATCCACAGACTAAGGGCCTGATTACATCTTTGGAGGAGGTGTTAATCCGTCCCAAAAGTGACAGTAAAGTGATGGATATACCACCAGCCGTATTACGAGTCCATTATATCCTATGGAACTCTTAATACGGCTGGTGGTATATCCGTCACATTTGGGACGGATTAACACCTCCTCCAAAGTTGTAATCAGGCCCAAAATGTCAAAAATGAAATGAAACAATGTAGATTAATGTAATGTACAAGGTCATTCAAACCGATGAAGACAATGGAACTGCTGACCAAAAGATGTGCAAGGAATTACAGAAGGATGAAATCACACCGGATGTGCCACCTCTGAAGACGTCAATTACGAAGACCAATCAAAAACTTGTAAAATAATATGGGGTGAAGAGTTAGATTACCTAATGTGTTATATGATAGGTAAAAGATAGTGGGGTATAGCAAATGTCCAATAGAATTTTGGGGGAATGTACATCGAAAAAAGGGATAAAAACCCATGTCACGGGAGTCATTTAGAATTAGGTAGGGAATGCTATTGGTTTTATCCAGAAACTCTGTCACTCTGTTTGGTGATTTGATGGTTTACTTAAACCATCCTTGCCCTGAGAATTGTCCATTTACACTTTACCTCCTTCTGAGGGAAGTGACCTTTTGCCCCAGAGCTGAGTTCTGACTGATGGCCATTTGACTGATGTCCTGAAGACGAAGACTGAACCTGTGAGCTGACCTAATCCTTGGAGGGTAATTATGACAATGCATTTGTAATTTGTCTGTTTGCTTTTCCTTTCTAGGTACCAACTGCTTGCTTTTGACAGAGACCTTAGCTAGATGTTTTCCAAATTGGTGTTCTAAAATTGTTTTACATGAAGCCCAACAAGCAAATGCTAATCAGTGGTTAGGACAGGGGTTCATCAAACTGACACAAATAGACAAACGACCAAGATTATGTTTTGTTGAACTGACGCGTTATTGACACTCTGCTAAATTGATCTATGTTCACGCCGTGTTATGTTCTGATGTTTGTGATCGATGCTTTAGTGAAAGCTTACCCTAGTTGCCATATCGTGACTATGCTATTATGTTTCTTGGTGTTGAGATTAACGCATTTGCTATTAGACTGTAATTAATAGGGAATAAAATTCATAAAATTCTACTAAAGAAGGTGTGGTTATTCATGGCTGAAAGGTCATGGTAGCGTCTTTGAATTGATTAATGACTTTGACTAAAGAGAAATGCATTGTCATGATCAATATTGATGACATTATTGATGTATTGATTGATATATTGATTAGGTATCTCGTCCTACGGTGTCTCTCAACTGGGTCAAAATATTCATTGGCCTAAAAGGAGTCCTGATGTGTAATAAAATATCATAAAAGGACGCGCTAACAGACGCATTGCTCTTCTGTCGAGTGAAGAAGCGGCGTGACCCGACAAAAGGAGAGATGATGCAAGGTGTCGTGAGTGAGTGAAATCGAAGCACTGCAAGCCCTTTTTGACACAGACTCACCCGTGCTGGGTTATTTTTGATGCACCCAAGGTACATTTTCGCAGTAACAGTGTTAGTGTATGTTTAAAACTACTTAAAGACTCTTTCTGATTTTTAATTGATAACTTGACTTGTGTATTGTGGATTATTGTCATTTTGGTCTTGTTTTGTTTAGATAAATATTTCCTATTTTTCCTAACCTGTGTTGTGTCAGTTTGCAGTGTTTTCATTAAGTTACTGCGTGTGTGGGTACAAATACCAAAGACCCCATTTCTGACAGGACCCCAGTCTAAACAATTTTCAAAAGCCTGCAAACATCCACAGATCAGCCTTCTTAGGAACTTTTGGGGATCAATCTTTGACCAAAAGAAGGCATACCTGTTAAGCCTATTAATGTGCATATCACCCACTGTGAAATAGTTGGGAAGTGGCGATTGAGATAAAAAATCTCTTGAGGTCTTGTCCAAATCAATACTCAGTGGGTAGTGGTCATTGCATGCAGTTGTATGGGTGATAAAGTTTCCAACCCTTGCAGCACGTTTATTAGTGATCAATATGTAGTCTATCACAGAGTGTTTTCTTTGACCATTAAATGTGCAAATGGGATGGGTGGGCAGCAAGTATCATTTCAGAATGCAAAGTCAGTACTAAATATAAGCTCATTCAATTGCTCTCCAAGGATGGAGTGTGTAAAGTGTGTGTGCCTAGCATTCCCCCTTTCACTTAGACCACAAATCTTCTCTGAACCCCTAGTACATACTTCAGTGTTGAAGTCTCCCACCCATAGGAATACCAAATGCTGGTATTTCCTATTTCTGAGAGCTTTGACATCCCTTTTGAACAAGGTCAAGGCTATTTTTACGTCAGCTTTTGGGATGTTATTGTAAAAGTTGATTATTGCTAGCACGCATGTGGCTGAGATTTCAACAACCACAATCTGATGGTAGGGTTGCGGTGCCAGCATAGTTATTCTAGATGCCCTCAGGGTATTTGATACATAGGTACAGATTGCCCCCTTTGCCCTCCCTGAATTAGATGGTACTGCTGGAATATGATAGGTTCTAAAACCATTTAGGTGAATTGCGTTTAATGCCTATTTTCTTGAACACAGACTACAGTAGAGCTATTAACAAAGTTACACCAGTCTGCTACTACTGCCTTAGACAGTAGGCCTGCCACTTTCCAGAATGCTATCCTTATCGTCCCCTCAGGAACAGTATTTTCACAATTGGCCAGTTGGTCCTGAGTGGGTTGGTGGAGTATGTCCAAAAGGGGGGACAGGGTATTTTTAAAATCAGCAATAAAAGAAACACCCAAACCTGGGATAGTTATATCATTTGGGTGGAGTGATAGATCACCAGGGTTTCAGATGGCACTCCGAGTCAGTCGTTCTCATTTAAGGAAGAAGGGTTGTCTTCTGAATAGTTGGTAAACCTGGCCCCATGACACTGGGAAAGCCTGGGATACTTAAACTGAATACGGAAGTACCCTGGGGCGCTTGTTCTTGCATCTAGGGCCAGCAGGTTATTGACCAAGCTCCTGTCTCTAAGTGTCAGCTCGATCGTATCATAGCATGTGTCCGGGTCTGGCCTTCTAACTGCATTGATTATGTCCTCGCGTATTATGGAATGACAGCCCCTCGCGTGGCGGATCGCTTTGTTTCTAACTGAGTCTCTCCCTTCCCTTTGGACCAATAGATGTAATTTAGGGATGTTAATCATTAAAACAGTGTTGTTAGAGTTGGACTGGTTGGCAACAGACTTTGCAGTACAATTTGGACATTATCTTTTGTTGGTCTAGAAAGTCTTGGTTTCACGCCCAGGTTTAACTATTATGTGTGGGAGCCTGTCAAGAGTTCTCAAGCCTACTGCGTACCGGAAGGCAGGAAGCACAGGGGATCGGACTGACAGTGATAGAGGAAGGGCAATTCTTATTACCGGTGTTCAAAGGCAATGTGTTGGGGGACCTGAGGGATTAAGAGTGGAATTACAGTTGCGGTCCATAATGGATGTCGCATCTACAGAAGTCAACTGTTTAACCATTGTAATTAAAGAATTGGCCATGGATTTAAGCTCAGACATCTCATTCTTTATATCTTGTATACAAGAGATGTACTGATTATTCGGTAGGTCTGGATTTGCGTTTGTTTCTACTGTGTCTACTATCCCACCCATCAGGGCACTTAATTCAGGATCATCTTGTAGGTCTGATAAATCGTTTAGAGGGCTGAAGCGATTGGTGCATTGAAGAGCATAACTATTAGCAGGCGGTAGCTCATTCACTGATGCTAAGGGAATGTGAATAATAGCATTTCTCACTTCTCCCTGCCCTGTAGGAACTAGAACCTGTGTCCCGCATTTTTTTAACATGTCTTGGATTTTCTTATGGCCTTTCCTTTGCCAAACTGGGGAGCACTCACTCCGGATACCTTTGGAAGCACTATCCGGGGAGGAAGTTAAAATGCCCTTGCAATCAACCAGGAGATTGTCAATCCTGTACATCACACAGTTGTTTCCTGCATGCTTCTTTCTTTTGTGTTTTTTCTGTGTGCCACCCCAGCCCCACCCTTGGTTGCTTTCCTTTTGTCCATTACAAATGATTTGACAAAAAGATGGGCACCTAAAGGTGAGAGAAATCAATGGAGCTGCTCACAGAGGCAACAATAATTCAGATGCACCAACAAAGCCTACTTTGTTAATAGATGATAGGGAGGTGGCCCAGCCTCCTTCGGGCTCTGACGGGTGCGGATGGGCCCGCCCTTGGCCCAGGATATGCCTGGGCACTCCCTGCACGCATCCTGTGCTGCGGTGTGCCCCCTTGCGCTTTATAGCACTCATTGGAATGGCAAGTTGGAGCAGGTGATGCAGAAAATGGCCACCTCCTGGGGTCACAAAGCAGTCTGGGATATGTAGTCTCTCTTGGCCAAAGTTAGCACTTCCCGAGCTACAGTGTGCCCCCTTGTGCTTTATAGCACTCGTTGGAATGGGAAGTGGGAGCAGGTGATGCAGAAAGTGGCCGCCTCCTGGACCACAAAGCAGTCAGGGATATGTAGTTCCTCTTGGCAAATGTTAGCACTTCCCCAGTCAGTTTGCACTGTGTCCAAGCAGGGACCCTCACTCTAGTCAGGGCAAAGGAGATACACACTTTATATAACCCCTGATCACCCTTTTGGTAGCTTGACACAAACAGTCAGGCTTATCTCAAAGGCAATGTGTAAAGTATTTGTACAATAAACACATTGTAATACAGTGAAAACACTGCAAAATAGACACCACACCAGTTTAGAAAAATAGCCAATATTTATCTAAATCCAACAAGACTAAAAGGACAAAAGTCCAACAAACACAAGTAAAGTTATGATTTTTTAAAGTAAAAAGAGTCTTATTCTATAGAAAACAATGGATGCATTGATGTTACACAAAGGACCTGTTTTTTGTAAAATATAAAGCCGCATGGGTGAATGTGTGTCAGAAAAGTCAGCAATGCGTTGATTCCTTACTCGCAAGTGAGGCCATGTGTCATTTCTTCTCCGGTCAGGTGGGAGATACATCGTTTTCCCTCTCACAGTAGAACAATGCATTGATTTCTGGACGGGCACCACAGATCTGGGCAGGCTCACATCAATTTTGACGCCCAGTGGCTCTGCATGCAAAATCTGGCCGGAAGGTGATGAAGAACTGCACTACATGGGGTTTGTGCCGATTTCAGCAGCCACAAGCCGGTGTTGCATTGTTTCTTCAGGCATGATGCAGGTAATGCGTCAATTTCCCAGCCGGAATGCAGGTGGTGCATCAATTTCTCAGCCGCCATGCAGGTGTTGCATCGTTTTTACAGATGTGTTGCAGGTGGTGCATCAAACGTTTCCCCGTACAGCTCCTGTGCATGGATTTCTGCCTTGGTTTCACCAGCTTCAGCTTTCAAGGGGCCATGGACTGCAGTGGGCACTACTTGGCAGGATAGGAGTCTCAGCAGAGTCCAGGTGCTGGCAGAGGAAGTCTTTGATGGCCCTGAGACATCAAAAAAGGAGGCAAACTCAGTCCAAACCCTTGGAGACACTTCACAAGCAGGATTATACCACAAAGTCCAGTTTTTGTCCTCTTTCAGGCAGAAACAGCAACTGCAGGCCAACCCAGCAAAGCACAGTCACAGGCAAAGGGACAGTACTCCTCCTCCAGCTCTTCAGCTCTTCTCCTTGGTAGAGGTTCCTCTTGAGTCCAGAAGTAATCTAAAAGTCTGAGGTTTTGGGTTCACTACGTATACCCATTTCTGCCTTTGAAGTAGGCAAACTTCAAAGGAAAGTCTCAGTTGTTCACAAGATCCTGCCTGGCCCATGCCTGGCCACAGGCACACGCCATGGGGTTGGAGACTGTATTGTGTAAGGGCTGGTACAGCCCATGGAGGTGTAAGTGTCAGCTCCTCCCTCAGCACTTTAGCCCAGGAGACCCATCAGGCTTTCCAGGCTACATTGTCCAGGTCATTGTCTAGAGGGAATTCAAACCAGCCCAACTGTCATTCTGACCCAGACAGGGTTTACACAGGCAGAGAGACGCACAGAATGGTTTAAGGAACAAAATGCCCACTTTATAAGAGTGACATTTTCAAACTGACAATCTAAAAAAAAACTATTTTAAAGTGTGAGTTCCGAGAACCTAAACTGCTCATCCCTATCTTCTCCCAAAGGGAAACTGCACTTAAAATATATTTAATGGCATCCCCCATGTTAACCTATGAAAGAAATAGGCCTTGCAACAGTGAAAAAATAATTTGGCAGTATTTCACTGTCAGGACATGTAAAACACATCAGTACATGTCCTATCTTTAACATACACTGCGCCCTGCCCATGAGGCTACAGAGGGCCTACCTTACATGTGTATAAAGGGAAGGTTTGGGCTTGGAAAGTGGCCACACTTACCTGGGCGAATTGGTAGTTTAAAACTGCACATGCAGACACTGCAGTGGCCGGTCTGAGACATGTTTACAGGGCTACTCATGTTGGTGGCACAATCAGTGCTTCAGGCCAACTAGTAGTATTTGATTACAGGTCAGGGGCACCTATAGGACACTTTACTAGGGACTTGCTAGTAAATCAAATATCTCAATCATGGAAAAGTCAATTACACATACCATTTACACAGGGAGTACTTAGATCTGGATCCTGCAACAGGGACTGTCGCTCTGCCTGTTGCTTTGATGTCCTGGCCTGATGTTTGCTGCTTCTGTCCTGAGAGTGAAAGGACTGGGCTTTGCTACATCCTGCTTCCAAAGGTTCTCCAAATGCTTGGATTGAGTTTGCCTCCTGTTAAGAAGTCTCAGGGACATCAAAGACTTCATCTGCCACAACCTGAGCTTTCTCACTGAGAGTCCTGACTTGCCAAGTGGTGCAAAATACAGTTGCTGGGCCCTTGGGAGTGAGTTCTAGTGTTACCATGAAGAAGCAAGTGCATTATCTGCAGAGCGACTTTGGAAGTTGCGCCGTTGTCCAACTTGGTGAAGCTGCCTGCACCGAAGTCATGAGTGCAATGAACACGAATAACGCTGCAGAACTAATGCCTCCGCAGTACCTCTGAAGTCCCACCACAGCATGAGTCCCAAACGCCATGTCACTGACTTCCATGACACCCAATTCTGACACCCCTGCAACACCTATTTCCTTTGGTGTGATCACAACTCCGCAAAGTCAATGCCTTGCATCTCGAGCTGTTGTATTCAATGACCCTGCACTGTCATTAGGAAGCGGCGCCTTGCCACCAATGCCGCAAAACCTCCCTTGCAACCACAAAGGAACCAAAGCCTTACCTGCCCTGCCTAGCGGTAAGGAACCAATGCCTCACCTTCTCGGTAGCACTAAGGAAACAATGCCGTACTGACTCCAGTATCGCCTCACCTCTGCGAATTCATGCAACTTTTTTGTTTCCTTGTTTTCCAAGGTACTGCACCTAGAGTCTGTGTAACTCTGTGACCGGCCTGCACTCCCCTGTGAAAGCAGTCAGACATTTGGGAACCACTCCTCAAGACGTCATGATAGCCCCAGTTGGAGCTATTGTGTCTCTAAGCACTATACTAGGATTTAGGGGGTCATTCCAACCCTGGCGATCGGTGTTAAAGCGGCGGCAAGACCGCCAACAGGCTGGCAGTAAATAAAAATGGAATTCCGACCGATGTGGTAACCGCCAACAGACAGGTGGGAGTCAATATACCGCCCACAGTATCACAACCTACCAATCCGCCACCTTTTCCGGGGGGGGTAGCCCCGCCGATAAAAACACGCCGGAAACAGCCATTTCGAAGGGAAAACGCTCACCTCCATACACCCCACGAGGAATCAGGACAGCATGGAACCCGAACTCCACATACTCCCAGCGATAGTCTACCTGCTCCTCTACCAGGAGCACGAACGCCGGCGCAGAAGACAACGGTGAGTACTGCACCTACGACACAGGGGAGGGAAAAAATTACGGGGACACACATACGCGACACACCCACCCCCACCCTCACCCACTACAACACACAAATCAATGCATAGCAATACATCACAGTGACACCCCCCATGCCCCCCGGAAGAATGCAAAGACAAAAGGAAATGATTCTAAACATAGAAATATATTGCAATACTGCCAAGAATATATATATATATACACATCAAAAACTCTTATATACTGAAATGTACAAGTCCGAGCATTGTAGCAGGCATTGTCCGTGGACCACTGGGCCCAAATCACATGGGCAAAGCCCACACAGGATACCTGACTCTACCGGAGAGAACACTGCAGGGGCATCAGATAGCAAAACTACAGGCACCTCAGGGGGAAGGGAAGGGGGGACACCTCAGCCAGATGAGTGCACGATGCCAGATCCAGGAGGGGCCTCCATGCCCACTGTTCAATCCTGGGGAGTGCAAAGCCACAGTCTCACAAGTCTATACAGTGGGTGGGCTGCCCACTGATCAATCCTGGGGAGTGCAAAGCCACAGTCTCACAAGTCTATACAGTGGGTGGGCTGCCCACTGCTCAATCCTGGGGAGTGCAAAGCCACAGTCTCACAAGTGGTTAACGGTCTCCACTGGTTCTGGAGGGGGCCTGGTGCTCACAGTGCCTCGAGCAGCCCTGCCCGACACAGATGCGGCCCAGCCCCTGCCGCTCATGGGCCAGCGGTGCCTGCGATGGAGTGCCCAGTTCAGCGGTGCTTGAGACGGCGGTGCCCAGTGTAGCGGTGCTTGAGATGAAGGGCCCAGTTCAGCGGTGCTTGAGACGGCGGTGCCCTGTTCAGCGGTGCTTGAGACGGCGGTGCCCTGTTTAGCGGTGCTTGAGACGGCGGTGCCCAGTGTAGCGGTGCTTGAGATGAAGGGCCCAGTGCAGCGGTGCTTGAGACGGCGGTGCCCTGTTCAGCTGTGCTTGAGACGGCGGTGCCCAGTGTAGTGGTGCTTGAGATGAAGGGCCCAGTGCAGCGGTGCTTGAGACGGCGGTGCCCTGTTCAGCGGTGCTTGAGACGGCGGTGCCCAGTTTAGCAGTGCTTGAGATAAAGGGCCCAGTGCAGCGGTGATTGAGACGGCGGTTCCCTGTTCAGCGGTGCTTGAGACGGCGGTGCCCTGTTCAGCGGTGCTTGAGACGGCGGTGCCCTGTTCAGCGGTGCTTGAGACGGCGGTGCCCAGTGTAGCGGTGCTTGAGATGAAGGGCCCAGTGCAGCGGTGCTTGAGACGGCGGTGCCCAGTTCAGCGGTGCTTAAGATGGCGGTGCCCAGTTCATCGGTTCCGGCCATGGCGGGGAGGTAATTTGCCACCTGTCCTGTGGCTGGCGGGGCCCTCCTGCCCATCTGTCCTGTGGCTGGCGGGGCCCTCCTGGGCAGCTGTGCCGGGGCTGTTGGTGGCCTCCTGCCCATCTGGGATGGGGCTGGTGGGGCCCTCCTGGCCAGCTGGGCTGATGGCGGTGTTGTCGGGCGTGCTGCCCTTCCCAGCCTTCCCTGATCGCCTGTGGCCCTTCCCCACCCTGGGCGGTGTGCCAGCTGTCTCCACACTCCCTGCCGGAGCCCTGGTAGGGGTTTTAGTCCTGGTGTTTTCACCCTCTCCCGCCGGCCACTGCCTATCTTGGGATGTTTCTCCGGGGCTGGGCTGCCCGTGCCTTGGCTTCGCACCAATCTGGCTGCCCTGGTGGGTGGGGCACTCCACTGTCCATGGCAGACTATGATGACAGGGGCCGGTTTTGTCGTGGCTGAGGTGCTGACTGTAGTCCTATGACATGGACGGGGTGGGGGAGTTGGTGGAAAGAGGTTGAGTTTAGACAGGAAAAACTTTTTTGGAGCAGTGGGACGGGTAGGTGCATTGGGTATTGGAGTGGAGGAAGAGGTTGTGGTTGTAGGAGTTGTAAGTCTGGTGGCTTTGGGTGCAGGTGCTTAGGCTGGAGGATGTCGTGAGGTGGATGGCTGTTGGGTGGGTGGCTGCCTGCGTTTGTGTATCTTGGAAGAGGGGGTCACAGACACACTGGGAGAGGACACAGGGGACGTGTAAATGGCAGTGGGGGTGGTGACTGCACGTGTGCGGGGTGTTCTGGTGTGTGTGCTGCTGAGGGACACAGTGGCTGAAGATGTTGTGCATGCAGGTGTGAAGGGAGAGGTGACAGGGAGGGAGGAGGGAGATGTGGAGTAGGGGGACACAGTGGAGGCAGTGGGTGTTGGTATGTCTGTATGTGGATGTTGCTTCAGTGACTGCCTGTGGGATGTGTGGTGCTTATGTCTGGCTGATCTTCCCTTGGGTGTTGAGGTGTGTGCAGGCTGGTCTGATGGTGTGTCTGGGATAGGCAGAGGTACAGGTGATAGGGTATGGATGGAGGAAGTTGGAGGGGGGAGGCTAGAGACAGGGACAATGGCTGCCATCAGTGCCGAGGACAGAGTCTGGAATGATCGCTGAAGGGCCGTCTGACCAGAATGAATGCCCTCCAGGTATGCATTACTCTGGTGCACCTCCCTTTCTACACCCTGGATGGCATTCAAAATGGTAGACTGCCCAACAGTGAGCGTCCTCAGGAGGTCAATGACCTCCTCACTGAGGGCAGCAGGGGTGACTGGGGCAGGGCCTGAGGTGCCTGGGGAGAAGGAGATGCCCACCTTCCTGGGTGAGCGGGCACGGGCCAAACGCTGAGGGGCTGCTGGGAGGGCGGTGCTGGTGCGGTGGGTGGCGGCTGTACCTGTTGTTGCGGGGGGCACAGACGTTGCCGCCACCACAAGGGAGCTTCCTACAGAGGACGAGTTGGTGTCACTGATGTCTGCCCTCCGTCCCACTGGTGAATTCGGAGTCCGTTGCGTGGCCCTCCATGGCCATGTGGGATGCAGCTCCCTCATGCTCCGATGCCACTTCTCCTCTGCCTGATGATGCTAATGCACACATGAACAGGAAGACCACAAAAAGGGGGGGGGAACAGAATATAGACATGTTGAGTGCATGCATTGGCGACACCGTTGGCGGACAGGACAGACACAGAAGCCCACTGCACTACGCCGCGCACTTGGGGTTGACTACTCAATCCCTGGGACATGGCCTACAAGCCTATGGACGTCATCTGCACACATAGATGACACAGGGCCATGAATAGCTGTACTTGGCACCCTACATAGGTGGGGGGGCGGAGGCACAAGGCCATGCCTTACGGAGGGGCCTAGCCTACAGAAATCGCCCTGGCCTAGGGATACCCACAGCCCTCCTCCTCCACCCAGACACCTCCACTGCGCGCAAAGTCAGCAGAATGAGAGTGTACTTACCCCCTTGTGTCTGCTGTGATGCCCTCACGCGCCCATCCAAATCGGGGTAGGCCACCACCAGGATCCGGGACATCAGGGGGGTCAAAGTCCGACTGGCACCCCTCCCACGTTGGGAGGCCATCCCCAGCTGAGCCTCCGCCTTCTTCCTGCTCCAGCGGCGGATGTCCTCCCATCTCTTCCGGCAGTGGGTGCCCGTCTGTGGTGGACCCCCAGGGTCCGGACGTCCTTGGCGATGGCACGCCAAATATCGATCTTCTGGTGGGCGCTGACCTATATGAAATGTACAGGGGGAGAAGAATAGTCATTACCTTCTGCACCCTCAATGTGAGTGGCCCCCCATCCCTACCCTTGCCATGTGGCACATGCTCTCACCGTCGTTTGATGCATGCCTCAATCGCTCCCCTCCCCACCATCTTTCATCCACCCCACTCAACACAGGCATAGCCCATAAAGCATGCTCCCAGTGTATTTACCTGTTTGTCTGGAGGACCGTAGAGTAGCGCGTACTGGGGGAGGACCCCATCCACAAGTTTATCCAACTCCTCCGCAGTGAAGGCAGGGGCCCTTTCCCCAGTCGCATGAGCCATTGTCTCTTCCAGACCGAGGTCACAGCAGCACTTACAGTGTAGGTCCTCTCCTGTCGAAGATCAGGTATCGAGTGATTAATCAGATAGAGAATGGCGGCCGCGGCGGTGCGTACCGCGACCGCCGGTGCACATCGTCATTGGCTCCTGAGACCCATAGGGTTCAATGTTAACCAATGCTGCATTGCGCTGCGGTCTTCGACAGCCTACCGCTACGGTGTGCAATGCCAGCGCAGTTACCTCACATCCCATTGTCGCACTTTACAGGTCAGGCAGCCGCCATTTCAGGGGCCCACATGGCTTACTTTTTACTGCGTCACACATACCTAGGCCTTGCATGAACACTCATACAAGCCATTCTATGGATTAAGAATCGTGTTCTGTGCAAGCTGTGGTTACGTACCTGTGGGTTGATTGACTCTGTGCTCGCTGTTGTCCTTCATAGGCACCGTCCGCTGGGACATGTGAGGAGATGGAGGCATCCTCCGGTGTACAGACCGCTGGTGGACCTGTCGGCAGTGGAGGAGAGACATGTCATACTGACATACAGGCTTGACCGTGCCACTATTCAGGAACTGTGTGCCCAGCTGGAGCCAGACCTGATGTCAGCTATCCGCCAACCCACAGGAATCCCCCCTCAAGTGCAGGTGCTGTCAGTGCTCCATTTCCTAGCAAGTGGGTCATTTCAAACAACAGTGGCCATATCATCAGGGATGTCCCAGCCTATGTTTTCCAAGGTGTTGTCCAGAGTGTTGTCTGCCCTGCTGAAACACATGCGGAGCTACATCGTTTTCCCTGAGGTGGGGGATTTGCCTACAGAGAAGGGTGATTTCTATGCCCTTGGACATATCCCCAACATCATACGTGCCATTTATGGGATCCATGTGGCTTTGCCCCCCCCCACAGGAGTGAACAGGTGTACAGAAACTGGAAGAGTTATTATTCCATGAATGTCCAGATGGTATGTTTGGCAGACCAGTACATCTCCCATGTTAATGCCAAGTTCCCTGGCTCAGTGCATGACGCGTACATCATGCAGAATAGCAGCATCCCTTACGTGATGGGGCAACTCCAGAGGCACCGTGTGTGGCTATTTGGTGACTCTGGTTACCCCAACCTGTCATGGCTACTGACCCTAGTGAGGAATCCCAGGACAAGGGCAGAGGAATGCTACAATGAGGCCCATGGGCGAACTAGGAGGGTGATCGAGCGGACCTTCGTCCTCCTGAAGGCCAGGTTCCGCTGCCTCCATATGACAGGTGGATCCCTATTCTACTCACCAAAGAAGGTGTGCCAGATCATCGTGGCCTGCTGTATGCTTCACAACCTGGCTTTGCGACGACAGGTGCCTTTTCTGCAGGAGGATGGTCCAGATGGTGGTGTTGTAGCAGCTGTCGAGCCTGTGGAGAGTGAAGACGAGGAAGCCGAAGAAGACGACATAGACAACAGGAACACAGTAATACAGCAATATTTCCAATGACACACAGGTAAGAATACACACCGGCATACTACATGTACTTAAACACTACTACCTCTCTACTGTCTGTCCTTTTCACCCAGTGTATGGTAACTGAGTTGTGACTTTCCCTTCCGATTTCAGAGATGTGGGCCCCACTGTGTGACATCTGCTTTGTTTCCCCATGGACTACAGCTGCCCCCTTGCCCAACTCCCTTGCCCTGACTAGAGTGGGTAAGTTCTGCCTGGCTGAGGTGCATACCCAGCCAACCAGAATCCCCATTTCTAACACCAGTGTAAATGAAATAGAAATTGACTTATTGGTATAGATTGTGAATGCCAAACACGTCTTGGCGCTGATAACTACTACACTAAATAAGGAACTATACCAGCTCAAGCTTGCTGCTTACATCTGTGTGACATTGGTATGTTGGCATCACAATGTAAATAAGCATTTTGGCACGGTAATGTCTAATACATTTGTTCAAAATCACAGCCAGACTCCTGATTGTTTTGTGCAATAACTGTGTTTATTACAGTGCTCTATATTGGTGGGTGGTTGCAAATTGGTGAGGGGTGATGGTGGAGGAATGTCCATGGCAGAGTCCAGACTATTAGTATCACAGGTGCATTGTCCAAATGCCTGTGGAAAGTGGAGCTGGGGCAGTTTAAGGATGGACAGGGTGACAATGTGGGACAGTGGGATGACAATCAGGAAGGTATCCTTTCCTGGCGGGGGTCTTGGCATCTTACTCTGTCTTCTTCCTGGATCTCAGGGACCGCTTGCGTGGTGGTTCTCCTTCTGCAGGGGGTGGGGTGCTGGTGGCCTGTTGGTCCTGTGGCGGGGCCTCCTGTCCACTAGCGCCGGCGGAGGTGGTAGGCAGTTCTTGGTCCATGCTAGTGTCAGGGGCCCTTTGTGGTGCCACAGTGTCCCGCAATGTGGTGACTACCAGATTCAGAACCCCTACGATGGTGCCTAGGGTGGAACTGATGGTCCGTAGTTCCTCCCTGAACCCCAAATACTGGTCCTCCTGCAGGAGCTGGGTCTCCTGAAACCTGGCCAGTACCGTCGCCATCGTCTCCTGGGAATGATGGTACGCTCCCATGATGTTGGAGAGGACCTCATGGAGAGTGGGTTCCCTGGGCCTGTCCCCCCCCTGTCGCACAGCAGCCCTCCCAGTTCCCCTGTTTCCCTGGGCCTCTGTCCCCTGGACCGTGTGCCCACTGCCACTGCCCCCAGGTCCCTGTTGTTGTTGGGGTGGTGGGTTAACCTGGGTGCCCTGTAGTGGTGGACACACCGCTGATTGACGTGTCCTCGGGACAGAGGTATGGGCCCGCTTGGTGGGTGCTGTGCTGGTGTTCCCAGAGGGGGGAAAGTCTGCTGTGGCCTGTGGCTGTCTGAGGGGAACCGACTGTCCCGAGGTCCCCGATGGGCCGGGCTGGTCATCTAGATCCAGGTCGACAGAGCTGCTGTCATCACTGTGGGCCTCTTCTGGGGGTGGAGTGGACATTTGTGGACCCTCCTGCGCGGTGACGTGGTGTTCGGGTCCTGCAGGGGTATAAAACCATGATTATTGCATCTGTGTGTGCCATGGTGTGCAATGGGTGGGTGCCCGTGTACCCCAGTGCTTGCATTCCTGTGTGGGGGTTTTTGTGACGGTGGTTTGGGGGGGATGGGTATGTGCAGTGGGCATGCTTTGGTGATGGGTGTCCATGCTTTGTGGTCGCATGCAGGGCTTGGTGTTGGGATGGGTGGGTTGTGATGGTGAGACATTTGCAAGTAGTAGGAGTGATGGGGGTGAGGGTGGGGGTATGAGTTGGCATGCTGGTGGGGTGGGGGGGATGAAGTGGTGAAGATGAGACTTACCAGAGTCCATTCCTCCAGATTCTCCGCCGAGGCCCTCAGGATGCAGGATCGCCAAGACCTGCTCCTCCCATGTTGTAAATTCTGGGGAGGAGGTGGGGGTCTGCCGCCAGTCCTCTGCACTGCAAGGCGGTGTCTGGATACCATGGAACGCACCTTCCCCCGTAGGTCGTTACACCGCTTCCTGATGTCATCCCTATTTCTTGGGTGCTGTCCCACATCGTTGACCCTGTCGACTATTCTGCTCCATAGCTCCATCTTCCTGGCAGTGGACGTCTGCTGCACCTGTGTTCCGAATAGCTGTGGCTCTACCCGTACGATTTCTTCCACCATGACCCTGAGTTCATCCTCAGAAAACCTGGGGTGTCTTTGCGGTGCCATGGGGTGGTGTAGGTGATGTGTGGGGAGGATTGTGTGGTGCTAAGTGTGGTGATGTGTATTGGTGTGTTGTGTGAAGTGCATGGTAATATTGCTGGGTGATGGTAATATGCGCGTCTGGGTGCTCGGTTCTCTATTTCTCTGTGCGTGGTCCCAATTTTTTATGAGTGGGGGTTTGTGGGTGATGTGGGTGTGTGTTTTATATTTAATTGGGTGTGTGGGAGTGGTGTGCGTATATGTATCAGGTTTGTTTATTTGGAATTGTCTAATGTGGCTGTGTTTTGTAAGTGTGTGTGTATTTTGAGCGCGGTGGTGCGTACCGCCAATGGAATACCGCGGATGAAAGACCGCCGCGTGGAGTCGTGTGTCGTGATAGTGTGGGCGTATTTCTGTTGGCGTGACGGTGTTGGTTTGGTTATCGCCAGTTTCTCACTGGCCTTTGGTGTGGCAGACTTTTGTGGGTGTCTGTATTTTGGCGGGTTGCGTGTCAGAATGACCGTGGCGGCTTGCCGCGGCGGTATGTTGACGGTCTTCTGACAGCGGTATGCACCTTTTACCGCCAATGTTGGAATGACCCCCTTAATCTTTGAAAATTTGAATATTTGCTTGTGTATTGCCTATGAGATAAGCCTGACTGCTTGTGCCAAGTTACCAAGACCAAATACCCTTGCTATTGGCAATTAATCATGCCACATTCCAGTTCATTGCTTGTCATCCACTGAGTGACATTATAATTAGGCATTGGAATGGATTTAAACTAACATTTATAAACCAAAAACAATGAAATTCATTGGATATTGTTCTGTGAAATTACTGCTTGCGCCCTCTCCAAACATTGCTTATGAGTTCATATATATACAACATTCATAACATGTTAAATGACATCATGGATGAAATCACTGATGACACCTCAGGTGACATCATTGATGAAATCACTAATGATGTGACTTGGATGTTATGTGCATAAATATATTTATGTTTAAAATCAAATCTACAAAAGAATTTCAGTTATGGTGCGTGAACACTTCACTGTTCGAGGGAAAGCAATCTTTAAACAAGCTGACTAACTCGCCTAATAGCAAAAACCTAATGGTTAGACTCAATATTCCCTGGTGGTGAATGTAAAAAGCAATGGCTTAATGGCACGGATCTGAAGAAGAATGGCTGATAAGCACTGACCCAAAGCTCTGTGCATTATTAGTATTGATGGGGTGAGCTCTGGCAGTAGCTGTTGTCAGTCCTGTAAGGTTCTGTATGATTAATTTTGTCTGACGTTGTGTGTGTTGTGCAGACGCTTTACACATAGCCTCTGGGATAGGCCTGACTGCTCATGCCAAGTTATCAAGGGGGGGAGCAGGGGTTATCTTGTACGTGTAACTCCCTTGCCCTGACTAGAGTGGGTAAGTTCTGCCTGGCTGAGGTGCATACCCAGCCAACCAGAATCCCCATTTCTAACACCAGTGTAAATTAAATAGAAATTGACTTATTGGTATAGACTGTGAATGCCAAACGCGTCTTGGCACTGATAACTACTACACTAAATAAGGAACTATACCAGCTCAAGCTTGCTGCTTACATCTCTTTACAATAGGTAGCAGAAGTACCACATTTTATGCTGTTTCCTGAAGCTAAAAAAATTTGGTTGGCATCTCAAATGTTCAGGTAGGTCATTAGAGAGATGTGCTGTGGAATTAATAAAACTCCTATCACCATATTTCTTTCTTCTCATTTTACAGACCTTAACTGTCTTAGAACTGGTTGTGTGTAAAGTTCTAATAGGACTCTATCAAGAAAAAAAAAATTCAGCTATGCTCGACCATTCTAAAAAGGACTTTATGCACCAGATATAAAGCCTTAAAGCCTGACTCTTTTCTTCATAGGAAGCCAGTGAAGCTCACGTAATATCTCAGACAATGGCTTGAATTTAGGAATTCTCCTTCAGGTTTAGGCTGCTACAAACTGTAGACCTTGAAGTTTTTTGGAAGAGCAATGGTGAATACCTAAATATAGGACCTTACAATAATCCAGCCTTCATTACACCAAGGCTGCTATCACCGATTTCTGAAGTTTAAAATGGAAGAGTCTTCCTAATCATACACAACAGAAATAAAATCAGGAGGAGGTGTTTGTTAATCTGTGTATTGAAAGGTAGATTACAGTCAAAGATTATTCCCAAATTCCTTACAGAAGATACCAGAGTGGGAGGAGAACCAAGCATCAGGGGCTATCAAGATTGATTCTAGGATACCAGAACGTTGGCAAGAAGAAGAACCTCAGTCATAGCTGACTTAAGCATGACTGTTGTTGCGTATGTATCCATTGTTTAATGGCTCCCATATATCCATTGAAGCGATGTGCCGTTTCATCAACATCCTCCGATACAGACACAGCAATCTGTGTGTCATCTGCATATGCTCTGGGGCAAAACTAAATGCCCAAATGAGTGTTGTCAATGGGGCACAGAAATATTAAACAGTGTGGGGCTCAATGATGCGCCCTGCGGGACCCCACATGGCAGTGTAGAGTATCCAAGCACTTTAAATCACACACATTATAAAGAGACAATACGTCATACATGAGTAAATCAGTCTCTAAAACATTACTTAAAACAACGAGGATTACAAAGTGCAGGAATCACACGTAACCTACGCTAGTAGGCAGTATATTTTGAGAGTGTTTGTTTTGGAGAAGCACAAACTTGGGACTTAAAACATACCAGTGTCTGGCTTCGCTAATAAGATTGTATTTCTACCCACACGAACCCCTCTTAGCAACATTAGGATAATGAAAGACCGAAAAAAAAACATAATGTTATAACCTATACCATGGAATCTGCATGCAGCTCTTTGATGACAGTTTACAGGTCACTGTACTACATTAGGATTGTAACTTAAGAACTGCAAGTAACAAAACGATCTCTGACAAAAGCAGTAACCCAAGGAGATATCCACATAAAAAAAGATTTCTGCTATCTGCTGGGTACACTTTCTTTGCAGCAGGTGTTTCAACCATCTGTGTTACTTTATGGTGAGTCAAAACTGGCACTAGAGAAATATCCGAACTCTCTCCAGAAGGAACATTGATCAGAGTGCTGTCTTTAATTTACAAAATCAGAACCACTGTCACAGTGCTAAGAATTAATAATGGCTGCTACCTCGGGCTAGTTGACTCAGTCTTCGGAGTTACTATCACTGCAGAAGGCTGCTCAGACAGCGCTGTGCTGGAGATGAGAGACAGGAGTCAGTGGCCGCACACTCAGAGAAATGATGCTGAGGTTCCCTGCAGACCTTACAATACTGCATTGCATCTAAACTGCATTACTAACTGGTGCTAAAATGCATGAAGTAAGGTTTGCCAACTGTGGTTGTACAGCATTAAAGAGACACATTCCAATAATGCACCATGCATGCATTACCTGCTGCAGTGATAACACTTCAAGCAAGCACTGCCAAATACAGACCAATTGTATCACTTGCCATCTGACCTGATGACTTCCTACTCTCAGGAGTTTATTTTCTTTTATCCAAAATGTTCAACAGACATTCACCGAGGTTACAACTCCCATAATGCACTGTGTTGCAAACTGGCAGTCGATGGCTGAAAAAGTGTGACTTTGGGTGATTAGATATAACCATGATCTGGCACCCCCAATCACAAGGGTAGTGTATTATCAGCTGCAGTGATCATAGACAGCACAAGTGATGGCAGCAGTGCTCACCAACCTTCCAAGTATCAGAACTGGCTTGGAAGGATCATCCATCTTCAGCTAGTGATGTGACCAGTGAAGTCAAATAGGGTCACATGATCCCGTTTTGCACCATGGGCTGTGTAGTTTATGTGTGAATTTAGTGTTTGCAGCTCCCCAGTTCCCGACGTTTAGATAAAATATCCATCAGTGCCCGTCATGTCTCGAAGGGAATGGCTGCTTGGAGGGGTTCATTGAGTTAAGGTACCTGATGCACATAACTCCATACCAGACAAGGTCACATGTTTAAATATTAGTGTAACTCAATTTACTTTTAGCCATTCCAAGGTAGGTACATTTACTGCATGCAAGGCTTAGTGACTTGGCTATATTGCATTTTTAGCACATATAAAGTGGCTAACGCCACTGGGGTGGTGGTACTCCCTAAATTCATGTGTGAACACTGCCAGACAGGATGTAACTAACACAGGCTACCTGACACGGTGCCGCCTCTGAAGCAGCCCCAGCGGGTCTCAGGTGCTAATCAGTAGTGAACTGAACCTAGCCCGTGGCACCCCGGCAGCAGCTCAGAGCAGCTTCAGACTGCTTAATAAAAGATTGTTGAATCATGGCGTTCAATTATTAATATATAAAGTGTGACACAGACACCAGATTAAGGCCAGTAGAAGCATGGCAACACATTGTGCACAGCACTCGCGCTGCTCCTAATTCATCCTGTTGGTCGCAGTTGCTAACGCTTCCCTTACTAGATCATTTATTCACTCTGGGACTCGTCTTAGGCCGATGAATCTTTTGACCCTGATTGAAGACACCTTAAGACGAGATAACTAATCAACATGTCAATCAATAAGTCAATAACGTCATCATTATATTTACCATAACAAATTAATTCAATGGCACTAATGGGAATCAGGACACACCATGACCTTTCAGTCATGAATAACCACACCGAATTTGTAAGGATCTGATTTTTATTCCCTATTCGTTACAATCTACTAGCAAGTTTATTAGTCTCAAAACCAAGAAGCACATCAACATCGTCATAATATGGCAACTTGAATAAGATTTAATCAAAGCAAAGATTACGAATATTAGAACATAGCACGACGTAAACATAGATTAAGTTTAGCAGAGTATCATTAGCGCATTATTCAACAAAGCATAGATTCAGTCATTTGTCTATTTGGGTCCGTTTAATTAACCCCTTAACTAACCTCGAATTATCATTGGCATGTTGGGCTTCATGCAAAACAATTTTGGCAACACAAATTTAGAAAACATCTATCTATGGTCTTTGTCAAAAGAAGCAGTTGGTACCCAGAAAGGAAAGGCAAACAGACAATTACAATTTCATCATCATATAGTTACCCTTCGTAATGGGTCAGCATACAGAGTCAGTCTTCGTCCTCAGGACATCAGTTGATTCGCCATCAGCCAGGAAACACAGCAAAGTTCATCAAGACGGGGTAAGTAGGGACACTTCCCTCATAAGGAGGAGAAGTATAGAACGGGCAAGGTAAGGGTGAGGATGAGTTGAAGAGTCAAACAGCAAAGTCTTTAGGCAAAGTGACAAAGTGGCTGGGTAATAGCAAGAATATCTCACAATGGGATCTCTCGTGGCTCCTCATGTCAAAGGATTTTATCCCTTTTCTGTTGTACAGTCCCCTACTTTCCAATTGGGCAGGTTTGGCGCACCACTATCTCCGTCCAATAGTTTACTGATCGTCCCATCAAAACTGTGACCTCATAACAGTTCTCACGTAGTTTATTGGCTCCTGTGATTGACGTCTACAACGGGTAGAATGTCCGGTATAATTTCATATTCTCATGGTCCTCTCACATCCCCAGTCAGTAGTTCCATTGTCTATACCGGTTTAGGCGATCTTGTACCTGTTGCAAGTTTAAACTGTTGCATTCAGCAAGAATGTCTTCTTGAGCAAGTCGAGTTTCATGAGAACGGATCTACTACAGTTACACTCATCTTCTAGCTTCTGGAAAAATACGATTAAATGTCCTTCAGCAAGTCAGCACACTGCACGTTAGAAAAAAAACACATTTAGGCCCGTATTTATACATTTTTAGTGCCGCATTTGCATCGCTTTTTGACGCAAAATTGGAGCAAACTCACAAAAATACAATGGTATTCAGTAAGTTTGCGCCGATTTTGCGTCGAAAAGCGGCGCAAATGCAGGGCTAAAAAAGTATAAATATGGGCCTTAATATGCAACCGGGCAGCTAGGCCCGACTCATGCTAACTACGGCCTAGTGATTAATTAGCAAAACCTTAACATAAAATTCTTAATACTCAATACAAATTCATACATTAGTACCTCAATAATTCATTATTAGTCAATTTTAATAGTCACCGTATATACATTGGCGGCCACTCCCTGTGGGCACATTTCAAACACAAGTTTAGTAAAACACAGTAATATTTTTTCTATGTAGCATTAATATGCATTAACTCGCAAAAAATTTTATGTTCATTTTGATTATAAGAGCTACGCTCCAACACAGTCACTTCAACTTCTCCCTTGCAGTGTGCAGGTGGCGTCAAGGCACTAGTATTTCGTGACTAATGCGTTTTAGTGCGGTGGTGCGACCCACTACACTAAAATGTGTTAGTCTAACTCCTGATGGGTGATACATGGCACGGTTGCAGAACTCCCTTATTAGAATCAATGAGGTTCTGGAAAGGACTGATGAGAGTGGATGACAGTTGCTTGAGCTATGGCTGAGGTGTTGAGATTAAACTCACCTTTATTTTATTTTGCCTTTGTGTTATTATTTTAGTAACACCCTGGGTTTTACACTGGTGACAAGTGGGGGTACGCTGATGAGACACATCAACATGCTATAATTGTAGGAGTTCCAATGGATAATGTGCATCAGGGATTTTTAAGTGGAAGACAAGCCTGATCGGAGGCTCAAACTACGCTTTCAGACGACAACGTAAACTGTAGAAGATTAACCCTATCAGTTGTATTATAGGAGGGTTTTTATTTTCTGGTAACAAGAACTGGTTCATCAGCGAAAGAAAAAGTATTTATGAGCACTAGGTTGTACATGCTTATTTGCGCAAGTTAAGCAACACTGTTGTACTATTTGTATGCCAAGAACCTTTAACTGGTGTATGTTTTGGGTCATTTAAAAGAGAAACAAAAAGTCATAATTCCTGCCTAGTGTGTGTCTGATAACTGCGAGCTCTTGAAGTGGATTTCAGACCCAAGCGATGGAGAAACATGCTGAAGTGCTCGCTAAGAGGCAGTGGAATAAAATGGTTTGGCGCATAAGACAGTGCTTTTGAAGAGCAGTGTGAGGCAGGGATGAGTAACGCAAAACAAAAGAGAAGAGTGATATTTTGAGGATAAGTAACATGATGGCAATATATTTAAAACCAAAAACTGACAACGACTGATTAGCTGTGTGAGACTGAGGCTACGGAACTCACCCTATTGTTTTCTTACTCCCTTTGCAATTAGGAACCGATTCACGTTTTGTTTTCACAAGATTTCTATTGCAGTACCTGTGGATGGGAGGTCAAATCACAGGATAATACAAAGCCAAGAAATTTAAACTGGAATACTCTTTGGGCCTCATTACGAGTTTGGCGGTCCATGCACTGCCAGGGCGGTAGTGGCGGTCCAACCTCGATCGGCTTGGAAGTGGACCACTGTATTATGAGTCAGGTGGACTATGGAGCAAATACGGCAGCAGTTCTGCTGACACCACTAGGCAGCACAGACCGCTGCGGTCCTGGGGCAGCACAAACAGGCTGGCAGAGACTGTGTTTCTGCTGGACACATTATGAGGTTGCACACCACAAGTGTGACTGGAATTCCAACCACTATGTCCCAGCAAGCAGAAACAGAGAGTATAAAGGGAGCAACTCACCAGCAGACAGCCTAACACGTCCGGTGCCACCATGGAGCCAACCACACATGTCCTGCTGCTGCTGCTGATCACTGAAGGAGCCCAAAATCCACACCACAGTGGATACAACTAACCATAGGTACACACACCTACCTGTATCATTATGCTCAACAATAGGTCATCACGCTTTTAAGAAATCGCTTTTTAAGAAATGCAAAACGGGATGTATGAAAACTGCTATTTGGTAACAGAAATTTCTTAATATTCACAATCACAATTTGCGAGTTCAAATAATGAATCTCAAAAATAGAAAATCAGTATTTGGAAATCGCTAATTGCGATACCGGCAATCTGGAGCAGCCTGATGACATCACAACCATGAAGTGAGTCGGTGCATGGTGTTTCCAGAAGCCCCAGCCACAGGAGCAGGCAGAGAGAACCAGCCAAGCACCAGGGAGGCAGTCTTGAGTGTCAGCCAGGACCAAGCAAAACAATGGCTATTGATGGGAATGTGAAGGACAAAGGAGAAATTAAGTGCAAACATAAATTCAGTGAGCAGGAATTGGCGGTGCTCACAGAAGAGGTGGTCAGGAACCATGACAAGTTATTTGGAAAACACTCACTACAGGTTCCGGAAAGTGAAAAGAGAAAAATGTGGTCAGACATACAGACCAAGATATGTGCAGTGGGTGTTGCGCAGCACTCCATCAAGGAGATACGCAAGCGCTGGTACGACTTTCGTTCATGTGTCAAAGAGAGGGTAGCAAGCAGGCTGAAGGAGGCAAGGAGGACCACCAACCCAGACATCTACACCAATGGAAGACATGGTAGAGTCAACACTGCTTCCTGAAACTTTCAGTGGTGTCACTGACATTAACACCTCAGGCACACCCAGCACCAGCAAAGGTAAGGGCAGTAATGATATGATTCCCAATATGTGCATGTACAAATGCCCCTTAAAAAATAGCTATGGCACTATGCAGTGTGAGACATGGTCCATGCCACATTTCACTTACAACACAACAATGCATTATATGAGTTGTAGTCCACACCCCTAAAGTGCATCTGCCACATAAATAGTGAGATAGTGTAAAACCAAACAGGTACACAACACAAAAGACTTTCAGAGATACTATGCCAGGGTAAATGTAATCCTATTACGCAACTGTGAGAGTACATATCCAAGAATGACATGCTGCACATTGTCGTTGCAGATGTTCTTGGCCCTGACGCAGCAGAAGGTGGAAATGTGGGGGATTGCAAAAGTCAGCCACAGTCTGACTCAAACACCACTTAGTCCATCATACAAGCACCAACTAGATGCAGGTCAAGAGTGCTATCTCTCTCTGAGTATAACCGGGACTCAGATGAATTGCCGGATGAAGCACCCACACCACCCCCAGAGGCTACAAGCACCAACAGATAGCAGTCCCTTCCCCAGCGTCAGTCCATTCCCCTCAGGAGGCGTCACGAAGAAGGCTGACAGTGCACAGAGGAAAGTGAGGGCCCATCACTGTTTGGTGGCCTTGAGGCTTCCATGCTGAAAGTGCAGCACCTGCAATGTAAACACATGAGGTCCATGCACAGGCAGTTGGTGTCAATCGATCATAACATGGGAGCAATGCACAGGCAGTTTGAGTCTCTCAATGACAAATGGGATCAATGCACAAGCAGTTGGAGCCTCTCAATGACAACATGAACAAGCTGCATGTGGGACAACAAGTAGCAGCAGAATACACAAGAGAGATTACAAATGCTATTAGGGAACTCTGCTCTGTCATGCAGTAGGAGCATGCAGCAGGAGGTTGGATGGGTTCTGCAGATCTCTCAATCGGCTCACTACCACAACTACTTTGGTGTCACGACATGCTGTGGGCATGCAAGTGGAGATGGGACATTGCAGTCGGGATGTTGCACGAGGATTGGTGCAAATCACCAATGTTTTGGAGACAGTGCAGACAGCCCAGAGTGCTACAAACAGCAAACAGGGTGGTGGGGATAGTGGGGAGCTCTCTGCCTCAGCAGTCTCAATGCCCCTGTGATGGATCCTAGGCGTCGCAGTACCAGACACAATACTATCTCGGAACCCGCAACAAAAGGTGCCACCGAGACCCCTGAGCACTCAAGTGGAGCGCGTGAACGTAGAAAGTAATGTTGAGAGGTACAGTTGACTTGCATATCATGTAGCAATGCAGTGATACTATGATGCTAATAGTGTGACACTGTAACGAGGACCTGTTTGTGTATAGTGATTACCTATGTCCTAATCACACATATATTACCTGAAGTCAAGGCAATAAGGATGCTAACTACAGCCATATATAAAAGTTGATGTGGTGTTGTCATTACTTACATCAGAAATAGTTGTGCGTGATCTGAGCACGTCTTTGTCTGCCCTCGGCTGCACTGCTTTTTTCTGCTGGCTGAAGGGGTGGCAAGGTATCGTCAGGCTCTGTGGGTTCCACTGGTATGCCCCTCGTTGTTGCGATGTATGCAACATAGCACATGTGGCCACAAATTTGCAGGTGTTTTTTTGGGGCTGTACTGCAGTACATCACCACCCTTGTGCAGGCATCAAAAACAGCTCTTCAGCAGGCCTAAGATCCTCTCTACAACACTGCGTGTCATCCTGTGTGCTGCATTGTACCTCCTTTTGCCTGGCGTGGCAGGATTCAGATAGGGTGTTAGGATGAAGGACCGCACTGCATATGCACTGTCTCCTAGAATGACAGGATAGTAAAATTAGTAATTGTTATCCTTGACATCACATATACATTAATGCGACATTCTCAACAATTACATTACAAAGTAGGTATCCTTTGCCAAACTCCCCAGCAAATAGTCTTGTTGTATTCCTCTGTGCCTGAAGATGTAGGAGACATGTGTGCTTCCTGAGTATCTGGCCACAAGATCCGTTATGATGTTAGAGGCATTGCTTATGACTTGTATGTTAATAGAATGTGTACTCTTCCTGTTCCAATAAACATACTCGTGGCAGATGGTGGACAGACAGCTTCATGTGTCCCATCAATGCAGCCAATGACATGTGGGAATTGGGCAATCTGGTAGAAATTTAATTTGGTTTGTTGCAAATCCTGTGGGGTGTTGGGGAATCTTATGTGCAGATGGATTTTGCTAAGCATGTCATTAAGGAATGCATTGAAGGAGCGTGAAACTGCGCTCTGTGAGACACCTCCAGCTGCTGCTATGATCCCTTGATAGCTCCCTGAGGCTAAGAGGTGCAGGGAGCATAATATAGGCATATGGGTGAGTATGCTATTGGTCCTGTGTGTG
Source organism: Pleurodeles waltl (assembly GCF_031143425.1). Taxonomy (NCBI): domain Eukaryota; kingdom Metazoa; phylum Chordata; class Amphibia; order Caudata; family Salamandridae; genus Pleurodeles; species Pleurodeles waltl. Next base: position 312,549,960 of record NC_090444.1, on the reverse strand, counting down.
TTTCGCTGCAGTAGGGGTTGTAGATCAGCTATCAGGTCAAGTATCATGGCTGAGTTTAACCTGTACTTATCAAATATCTCTTCCTCTGTTTGGTCAAAAAGAGTAATGTGCTCTCTGTAAATGCGCTCCTGTCCTCTCCTCCCTCTCCTCAAATCTGCCAGGATCCTCATCCTCCTCACCATGACGTAGAGTGCAGCCATTGTGGAAAAGAGGCTGAGTCATTCTGGGCCTCTTTATACAGGTTGCACCTGTTTACCACCTGATTTCAATTCATGGTAAATTGCACATGCAAAAATCTATTCTGCGAATCAGAGCAATTTGTGACTGGTTGATGCATTGCATTGAGAATCGGGTTTTGCGAATCACAGTATGCGATTCGCAATATCTCATCGCTGTTTGCGGATCACAGTATGCGATTCGCAATATCTCATCACAATTGTAAGGAATCGCTATTTTAGTGATTACTTAAAACTTAAAATTGCACTGCGAATACCTTTCATTCATCGTGAAAGGCGATTTTGCATTTGCAAATGGTGGAATTTACCGATTTGCACCGTTTGCGAATGCAAAATCCTATGATACATCTGGCCCATTGTGTCACACAATACCAACACAGCAATATCCCATCTAACAATACAGCTGGCACACACACATTCCTCACATACCATCAACTGTTTTTGCATTCAACATATATGTATGGATGTGTCATGGAACACAAACATCCCTCCCATTAAATAGCCCTGCAATAGACCCACATTGCAACACAATGGAAGGGCAATGGGATGCACAATAGACAGAGAGACAAATATACAAAACTCACAATGTAAACAATACCTACACAATAGGGATGGGGCATCAGGAGCAGTCAGGAAAGTATCCTGCACAGGGACACATTTCACTTTGCACATGCCCCTAAAAAATATCCATACAGAACCTGGCCCTTCAGGAATCTCAGGGACAAATGATACTAGAGACAGGCGACATGCCTATCTGCACAATGTGGAAGTGCAAGTCAAGAAAGCACATACAACAGCAACTGCATGGTTCAGATATCTTAATGAAGTAGCTGCAAGGTACACACAGTAAAATGGACACATACACAGGCAAATGCAAAGGAAGACAGCCCAACTGACCACGCTCCATATCTGCACAAGGAAAACGAAATCTGCCACACATGAGACAAATATACAATCCATATCAGGGGAACAAGTCTAACACCATACATGCTGACAATCGACCACACAAGATGAAATACTCACCATACCAAACATAACACAATGCAATACTTTTGTCTTGGGTGACACCAACACTGCCCACGAAGTCAGATATTGCAAACAACAGCAAATGGCTCAGCAAGCAGACTGAAACACACACAACTGTTGGGTGATATAAAGGTAGGAAAGCAATTGCAGGACAAAAGTGTACCCCAAAAAATAACTGTATGGGTTTATTCTTAACAAAATGTAAATTGCCCAAGGCCATTGGCCAGTCCATTAGTCTCTCATAGCGTAGTACTATGCCAAAACCTGACTCCCATTACTGCCAGTGAACCTCCACAGGAAGGGGCATCAAGTGGGCAGACAGGCACCTCAGAGATCATCCTTTGGCGGGGTGCAGATTTGGAATGGGTGAGTTTGGGTTTCGGAAGGGTGGACTGGTTCTTAGGAGAGGTGGGCTTCTTCAGGGGAAAGGGCAAGGTCAAATAAACAAACATTTCTGAGGCACATGGGGCAGTCATCAGAATGGGGTGGGGATTTGGATGTTGAGGGAGTGGTTGTCTGCTGTGTTGGTGTGGATGTCTTTGGTGTATGCATGTGTGAGATGTGCTTATGTTTGGGTGGTGTTTGTTGCATGTGCGGGTGTGGATGTTTGTGTTTTTTGGGGGCTGGGAGGTGGAGGAGCTGGGTGATTGATTGGTGGATGTGTGTGTGCCTCTGACGGGGGTGTCTGTGGGTATTCTTGTAGTGGTGAATGTGTGTGTGTCTGTTGGAGTGGTGTCTGCAGGTATGGTGGATGTGGTGGATGTCTGTTGGGGTAGTTTCTGAGGGCATGGTAAAAGTGGTGGATGTCTTTGTGTCTTTTAGGGTGGTGTCTGCTCGTGTAGTGGGTTTAGTGGGTGTGTCACTGCTTGTTGTCGTGGTGCCTGTGGGTATGCTTGATTTGGTGTGGGCACCGGTGGGGGTTGTGGGTGTGTCTGGGGAAGTGGTGGCTGATGTGTGGATGGGTGTCTGTTGAGTGCTTGTGTGCCAGTGTGTTTTGTGGTGTTTGTGCGCTGCTTTTGTGTGTTGAGGTTGATGCATGTAGAACTGTCTGTGTGCTTGGAATAGGTAAGGGAATGGGGGATTTGGATTGGGAAGAGGGAGGTGGAGGGGAACGGAATGTGGGGGGTGACTGGCTACCATCAGTGAGAAGGCCAGAGCCTGAAAAGATCTCTGAAGGCCAGACATGGCACTATGAATGCTTTCCAGGAAAGCATTGGTCTGCTAAAGTTGGCAGGCCAATCCCTGGATGGCTTTCTCAATGGCAGTCTGACCCACAGAGATATTCCTCATGAGGTCAATAGCCTCCTCACTCAGGGCAGCAGGGCTAACACGGGTTGGATCGGAGGTGCCTGCGGCAAAGGAGCAGCCCACCCGTTTTGGTGAGTGGGCACGGCTAACTGGGTGCGGAGCAACAGGAAGGGTGGTGAAAAAACTAGGGGTGGTGGACAAACATGGTGCTGGAGTATGTCCTGATGGATCCTGTAGGAAAGTAGCCTCTTTCTTACATGGTTACCCCCTCTTTTGGCCGGTTTGTGAGTGTGTGTCAGTGTGTTTTTACTGTATCACTGGGATCCTGCTAGCCAGGACCCCAGGGCTCATAGATAAAAAAAACATATGTCAGTATGTTTTGCCTGTCTCACTGGGATCCTGCTAGCCAGGACCCCACTGCTCATAGTTTCTTGCCTAATGTGTATGCCTGTGTAGTGCCTAACTGTGTCACTGAGGCGCTGCTAATCAGAACCTCAGTGCTTATGCTCTCTCTACTTTTACATTTGTCACTGGAGGCCAGTGACTTAATTTACCAATTTCAATTGGCACACTGGACCCCCCTTTATAAGTCCCTAGTATATGGTACCTAGGTACCCAGGGCATTGGGGTTCCAGGAGATCCATATGGGCTGCATCATTTCTTTTGCCACCCATAGGGAGCTCAGACAAACCCTTACACAGGACTGCCATTGCAGCCTGCGTGAAATAGTGCACCCACTATTTCAGAGCCATTTTCACTGCACTTAAGTAACTTATAAGTCACCTATATGTCTAACCTTCACTTGCTGAAGGTTAGGTGAAAAGTTACTAACTGTGAGGGCACCCTTGCACTAGCAAAGGTGCTCCCACATAGCTCAGGGTCATTTCCCTGGACCTTGTGAGTGTGGGGACGCCATTACACGTGTGCACTACATAGAGGTCAATACCTATATGTAGCTTCACAATGGTAACTCAGAATATGGCCATGTAACATGTATAAGATCATGGAATTGTTCCCCTATTCCAAATATGGTATTGGGGAGCCAATTCCATGCATCCTGGGGGCTCCACCATGGACCCCCAGTACTGCCAAACCAGCTCTCTGAGGCTTGCACTACAGCTACAGCTGTTGCCACCTCACAGACAGGGTTCTACTCTCCTGGGGTCTGGGCAGCCCAGTCCCAGGAAGGCAGAACAAAGCATTTCCTCTGAAAGCAGGGTGTTACATCCTCTCCCTTTGGAAATAGGTGTTACAGGTTGGGGAGGGATGGCCTACCCTAGCCTCTGGAAATGCTTTGAAGGGCACAGATAGTGCCCTCCTTGCATAAACCAGTCTATACATATTCAGGGACCCCTTCTCCCCTGCTCTGGCGGGAAACTGGACAAAGAAAAGGGGAGTGACATCTTTTGCATTATGCAGGACCCGCTTGCATCTTCCTAGGGTGCATTTATGGTGTCTTCTACTAACCGGAGACTCTTCTTTTGCACCCTCTTCTGGGTTGGCAGGGGCTCCTGTCCTTCCTGGAACTTATTTTGACTTCTGGACTTGTCCCCTCCCTTTGCAGATCTTCAGGTCCAATAATCCAGCAGTTGTTCTTTGCAGACTTGGTTGACTCCTGCAAAATCCCCAAAACGAGGTGTAGTGTGTCCTAAGGAAACTTGCAATACTTTACTCCTGCTTTTTTAGGCTCTGGGGTGGGGTAATTTACTTACCTTTATTGTATTCTTACTCTCCCAGCGATTCTGCACACATTTCATTAGTCTAGGGGGAGATTTGTGATTCACATTCCACTTTCTTAGTATATGGTTTGTGTTGCCCCTAGACCCATTTTCTCCCATTGATTCTATAGCATTTCCTATTGTTTGCATTGTTCTATTGTCTAATGTTGGTGTCTAGTGCATATATTGTGTATAATACTTACCTCCAGATGGAGTATTGCCTCTAAGATATTTTTGGTACTGTGTCACCCAAATAAATACCTTTATTTTTGGTAACACTGAGTATTGTCACTACTTGTGTATAACTAATGTGTAACTATAAGTGGTATTGCATGAGCTTTGCGTGTCTCCTAGTTCGGCCTAAGCTGCTCTGCTATAGCTACCTCTATCAGCCTAAGCTGCTAGAACACTACTATGTTTTACTAATAAGGGATAACTGGACCTGGTATAAGGTGTAAGTACCCAAGGTACCCACTACAAACCAGGCCAGCCTCCTACAGATCCGCCAGCACTAGGGTGTGGCCACTGAAGGAAGAATCTGACGATGATATAGATCACGTCTCCTCTGGGTCCCTTGGTCCCTCTGTGTTGATGGTGTCTTGCCCGAGGTCCCGTGGCCAGATGCTTTCTCACTCGGCTGTGCCCTGTGTCCTTCACTTCCTGGGTTGATGCTGAAAAATGCAGAGAGAAATAGGGTCATCACATGTCCATGATCACACGTGAACAACAGCTGCGATTAGCAAACATTACCATGATGTCGACGAGGCCCCAAAAACAAACTACACCTAAGTAGCCCCTACATGAACGATACCATATGCATGCATGTCATCTGAACTGTCAACAGTTGCCCACTGGAAAATCAGGAGCTCAGACAGCTACAATTGCATGGCCAAAGTTGTGCAATCACAGTAACCATTGAACAAGTAGACCACATCACATTCAATGCTTTGCCTCATGGAGCATACATTACTTACCTGTTGTGATTCAATAGTAGGCCAATGCCAACTGTATTTCTCACAGATCCCACACAAGGTCATGCAGACATCTATTAGTCACATACACAACAGTAAGAAATGATGCTCCCAGAAAATGGTATGTTGCTGACAACAGTACAATAGCCTGGGGAAAGTGACATAGAAATACTCATGTCATACTCTAAACGTATCAACAATGCACACTTCATCAAGTGAAATCTGTCCCAATGGAGTCATGGATATAGTACTAATGTTGTTCTGATATGCAACACGTTTGGCATAGGAATGTACACTGTAGACATCATGTACAAATTGTCAGGGCCTAGTGTCTGGCACACCTTATAACTAAATACTCTGATTGCATCAGTAGATGCCATTAGACCGTTGGATGTTGGAGAGGCCCAAAGATTTGCAAGTACTTGTAGAAGGCTGTCAACATGTTGCCTAATGGGAAGATATATCACTGTCTCCGTTTTGGTTATGCAAACCCAGATGGATGAGGAAAAATGGTTGTATACAACCACATGTGATTCCAACTTCAAGTCACTCCATGATGCACACCAACAGTCAGGTTTGCAATGCACTTTTCAACATGCCACATCAATGGCATGGAAATGCACATTGTGGCTAAAAAATCTAGTCAGACACATCTTGCCCCTCATTGCTACTGCAGTTGTACATGCCAAATAACACGACATGATGGGTGAGGGTACGTGTCAGCCAATGATCAAGTGTGACACATTCCTGTATGTGGCACCACATGAAATGTAGCACCAATGAAAATGTCCTATTCTACACACAGGTTGGCATGCACATATATGTAAGGGAATACAGAAATTATCCCATCAACGCAGGTGGACCATGCATCAAATAGTAGTGTACACATTTTGTCAGAAGAGAAAGGGACAGTATTGGTCTGTTACTGCACCCCAGCATAAATGTTTGCTCTGTCACATGTATGATGGGCATCTTCACATTACATACAGTAGTGATGTACCAGCACCCATCACATGCTGAAAACAAGTAGCCTCTGGTTGGCAGATGCCAATATAATCATTTGACCAGACACATGTCTGAGGACAATGATCCATCAGTTCCTTTCTTTTGGCCTGTACTACTGAGGAGCAGTGGTCTATTGCACATAATTTACACCCAATACAAGAACCAGTACTTGGGTTTTCAATGTGCCCAGCCACATGTTGTCCCTGTATAGCAAAATGTTGGTGAATTGTACACAGTTGCATGCTAGATCCCTGGGCCCATAGGCAAGACACCAGTATGCACCACATGACATCTACACAAACAATCACTCATCTACTGTATTATACATAGCTCATCCCTAATTGTTGAGAGGAGCTGTAAGAACCTAACACGTTCACTGGGAAATGTGGCAGGTGGGACTATGCCCTGTACTTACCCCCTTGTGGCTGCTGTGCTGGCCTCAAACACCCATCAAGATCTGGGTAGGCCACCCCAGAATGCAGACCATTAGGGGGTCATAGCCGAATGTGTACCAATCCACATTAGGAGGACAGCCCCAGCTAGACCTCTGCGATCTTCCGGGCCCAGCATCTCAGGTCCTTCCACCTCTTCCAACAGCAGGCTCTCCTCTGGCTGTGGACCCACAGGGGCGGCACCTTCCGGCGATGGCTCTCCATAACCCCTTCCTCTGATGGGTGTTAACCTGTATAGACGCAAAAGACAAATCAAGAGATTACAAGTATTTACCCAAATAGTTGAGTAACAAACATTTCAGAAACACCAAGCTAGAACTTTTCAATTTGTTAACACCCCACAAGTGTGAAACACACGAGCCAGTAAGTACAGGGACATGACTATAGGCATTTATATTTCCACCTGCAGACTAACCCACTTCCCCGCTCAGGGCATACAATGACTAAGCAAGTCTACTGACATCAGGTAGCACATAATCTAGCAACATGGGTTTTGCTCTACACACCTATGTGGCTTCTGAAGGGTAAATTCCTTGGCCTGATTGGACCAGCACATTCATACTTGGTGAGATTAACTCACTGCATACAGTTCCACAGGCAACTAACATAGTGCAGTCTTCATCATTACACTTGAGTGACATTCAAGGGGCTGGCATGGTGGGTACAGAAAGTGTCTTTGTGAGAAAACAGAGCTTATTGCAGAGGCTCCCTATCTTTTTGCTCTCATTTTTCACTTTTTCTGGTGTTTTCCTGACTCTGATGGTGCCCTGGGGACTGCTAACCAGTTCCAGAGCCTGTGCTCTGTGTAAAATGAGTATGCAGATTAGGCTAATTATAATTGGCTATGTCAACCTACCAATACGTCCCTAGTATATGGTAGGGCATGTAGGTTTAGGGACCCCCGCATAGGTGGTGAATCCATGGGTGCACTGCTGAGGTGCCCAGGGTCATTTTAAAGGCAGGCCTTTCAAAATAGTTTTATAAGCCCTGGTGAGGTAAAATAGCCAAATTTGTTTTTCCCTCACTGTAGTGAGTGGCCTCCATAGGCTAAAATGGGGAGACTTTACTTTATTTAACAAAGTCTCCATAAGAGACAGATACCTTGAGTCAGTATCAAATTACTTGTATAATAAATCCCACAAAAAGGATGTGCCTGGGGGAGGAGATTTGCCTTAGCAGATGGTGAAATAGGATGGGGGAAGAGCAGCAAAACTGGTTTTCAAAGTCAGGGAAGGAAATTTGGAGCAGCTCAGGACCGCCCCCATTTCCTGCAACCCCAGGCAATTAGGTGCCGTTAGACTTGGCATCATTGGCATGGTCTCCCCTAACTTTTTGCCTCTAGTTCCCAGGTTGTTTCTGCGTGCTAGACTCTGTTTTTGCTGTTTTTGTTTGCTTTGGACACTTTTACCACTGTTGACCAGTGCTTAAGTGTAAGTATTCCCTGTATAAATTGCATGTGTACATTGGCTATCCATGATTGGTATATTTGATTTACCAGTAACTCCCTAGTAGAGTACACTAGAGGTGCCCAGGGTCTGTAAATCAAATGCTATTAGTGGGTCTGCAGCACTGGTTGTGCCACCCACATTAATAGCCCTGTAAACATGGATCAGACCTGCCACTGCAGTGTCTGTGAGTGCAGTTTTAAACTGCCGATTCGACTTGACAAATGCACCCACTTGCCAAGCCTAAACCTTCCCTTTTTATACATGTAAGGCACCCCTAAGGTAGGCCCTAGGTAGCCCAATGGGCAGTGTGTGCAGTGTATGTTAAAGGTGGGACGTGTATTTATGTGTTTTACATATCCTGACAGTGAAATACTGTCAAATTTGTTTTTTATTGGTACAAGGCCTATCTCTCTCATATGTTAACATGGGGGCTGCCTTTAAATATGATTAAAGCACAGATTCCCTTTGGGAGCAAATAGACATGTGGAGTTTGGGGTCTCTGAACTCACAATTTAAAAATACATCTTTTAGTGAAGTTTTTTTTTTAATTGTGTGTTTGGAAATGCCACTTTTAAGAAGTAGGCATTTTCTTGCTTAAACCACTCTGTGGATCTTCTTGTTTGTGGATTCCCTGTCTGGGTCAGTGTGACAATTGGGCTGTTTGCACCTCTCCTCTAGACAGTGACACAAAGGGCGCTGGGGGTGTAGCCTGCTTATCCTGATGGGCCATCTGGGCTGAGGGGAGGGGAGGAGTGGTCACTTACACCTGAAAGGGCTGTGCCTGCCCTCACGCAATGCAATCTCCAACCGCCTGGTGTGTGTCTGGGGCCTGGCCCGGGCGAGGCAGGATCTTGGGAACAACAGAGACTTTCCTTTGAAGTAGGCCTTCTCCAAAGGCAGAAAGGGGTATAAGAAGAGCGCCCAAAACCTCTGAAACATAAGATTACTTCAGGAACCAAGAGGAACCTCTGCCAAGGAGAAGAGCTGAAAAAGCTGGAGGAGGAGTACTGCCCCTTTACCTGTGACTGTGCTTTGCTGGGTTGGACTGCAGTAGCTGCTTCTGCCTGAGCGAGGACAAGCTATGTGGCCAAGCAACTGACTCACATAATATGGACACCCAGGAATCAACACACTGTCTGTATTGTGGGATTGTCATTTGTGCAATTAGCCTGTACAGGACAAATATGACCTCTGTGAAGGTGGCAACAGAGCTGTGGGAGTAAGGGACCTGTCATGAGTCAAAGACACACGTTGACAATGATGCATAGTGCACATATGGACTAGTTTAATGATTTACCTTAGTACCCATTCTTAATCTAGTGAATGGATTGAGGCATTCAGGGCAAGTTTTGCCACTAGAGTATCATATTGTCCACATGCCAAGATCTGCTGGTGTACAGGGAGTGGGCACAGTGCCACTGTTTCATAGCCACAGTGACTCTCCCACAGCCTAGACTAGGTCCCATGTTGGGAAATACATTTGACAGGCCTTGGTCTCCGCAGGCTGAATATACAGAACATACATGAAACTCAGTTTTCATCATGACAGTACATCATGTGGCCATCAGCAATTTGTCATGTTGTTTGTTTGGCAATCTGAAGGGCAGAGTGAGTCTGGGTATGCCTTCCAGACTACAGTTTGGAAAGGCCAGATGTGGATTGTAAGACCTGTGGTACTATACACATTGCTTGCAAGATCCTCAAATGACTCATGTAAGATGCATACACGGCTGTCATGTACATACATGTTGTCTAGCATTTCCAACAATCATAAAGATAGAGGTGACAGTGGGTGGCAATAAAGTCTTCTTACCTAGTTATGTGCATCCAACACAAGGAGGATCTAGGACCCAAAAAACCTTATACAACACAGAGTGACTGAACTTAATAGATGGTACTGCCCACCAATACCTGCACCGTGTGCATCCAATTGATGCCACACAGACTGCAACAACAGGCACACAAAAAGTCTAACTGAAAACATAGGGGCACACTGTAGCCTGTGAGGAGGGAAATGATGGTGAAGTACAGAGAAAAGTGTGCACAAGAGGTACTTACCTGCTCTCCGGTGAGACATAGAGCTGTCCATACAGGGGTTGGACCTCCATGACAAGCCTCTCTAACTCCTCTTGAGAGAGATGAGGGGCCCTATCACCCGATGGACATGGCATGATTGCTTCCCAAGGTGGCATACAACAGCTCAGGTCATGGAAGTGTTGCTGGCAGCAGTGTCAGGAGTCAAGTGAGTGAATCTGCACAACATGGTGGTCACATCCACCACGTTTGTGGTCGATACCGCCGGTGGACACAGCCATTGGACCATAACTGCCCCTGGCAACAACATTAGACTATAGCTGTGTCTGCCGCAGTTGCTACCATCATGACGACTTCCACCAGTGGTTGCGGGCAGTTCCTAATGTCCAGTGGAGTAAGTCAGGCATCTGCCATTTTGGCAGCCTGAAATGCTGTATTGTGCTTTCTAGACTGCATCACACCTACAATACATGTTGTGCTGCATCACAAACATCCTTGTGTTTTGTTGTGTAGGTCCGTTTACTAAACTACCATTGTAGTTTGTTTCAGGGCACAGATGACATTTTACAGTGCTGCACAGTTCACCACTCCTGACGGTTAATTGGCGGCCAGAATATACTGTCACATTTTGAGGCGCAATTGTGTTGCACATCTTTGAGTTTTGTCCAAATCCATGTTATAGACACATGGTGAAAACCATGGGGGTCACATATGACCCTTGTGTAGTTGTCAGCTGTGATGTGCACTGGGTGTCATGTCTATCCAGTCAGAATTGCTTTGTCACATGATATAATTGCCATGCAACATGTATGTTGTTGTGGACACACTAACTAATGTCACAACTCATGTCTTTTCATACATAGGTACCCAGGAAGAGGTAGAATGTGACAACCTCCTGTCTACCGTCTACTGACAGACCTTCAGACCATTTAAGAATGCCATATCATAATTTCCTACTGCCTGAATAGGCAAACAATAGTGGATTTATGCCATCAGTTGGGGCCAGATCTGATGCAAGTTATCAGTTATGAAGCTGCATACCACCCATTATACAAGTAATCTCTGGCTTGCACTTCTTAGCCAAAGAGCCCTTCCAATTTTCAGTGAGCCTTTCTGCTGGCATGTCCCAGCCTATGTTCAGTCTGGTGTTTAAGGATTTCCTCTCAGCAATGTTGAAACACATTGACAACTATATCAGTTTCCCCTGATGTGAGGATTTGGCCAGTCTGAAGGCTGACTTATATGATGATTTTGACAGCATTCCACATGTGGAGGAGGCCATTGATATTACACGTGATGAATTAGTGCCACTTCAGACCACTGAACAAGTCTATTGCAACAGAAAGAACTTCCATTCCATCAGCGTGCAAGTTGTCTGTTTAGGGGATCTCTATGTTTCAAACATCTGTGCACATTATCGGGGTTCAGCACATAATTCCTACATTATGTGGAACAGCACCATACCCCATCTGATGTCACAGCTGCACCCAGAGAGGGCCTGGCTGGTTGGTAAGTCATGTTTGTCCTGATTGTGTGTGAGGAATGTCCGGTGCTATAATCACGAAGACTGTGACTCATTGTTGCACTTATGTCCCATTCCCTAACAGGAGACTCAGCATATCCAAACCTTCCTTGGTTGTTGACTGTGGAATCCAGCTACAGCAGGGGAAGTCTGCTTCAATGAGGTCCATGGAAGAAAACGACATGCTTCACAACATCGCTCTGCAGAGGAATATCCTGTGTATCCCAGAGTAGGGGGAGACTGCAGTGCAACCAGGTGAGAATCCTGAAACGTCAAGTAAGGATGACAGTGGTGAAGAGGAAGGAGCTGGCGTGTGGGAAGATCTCATCAACAGTTACTTTTCAAGAACGTAAGAATGGCATGTGATGTCATGACTGTGAATGTACAATGAACTGTAGTTGTGAGAATGTGTGGAGTTGAGTGTTTTGGAAATGGCTAGGGAGCTGATACTTTGCAATATTCAGCCAAAGGCTGCTTAATAAGATAGCTTTTGACACATCCCCACCTTGATGATGTTGCATTGTTTGTGTCAATTTCCTTGCAATGTACTTTGTTTTCCATTTCTTGCTCTGTGATTTGTGCCATAGGTATGGTTTCAAGCCTATATTCCTTGCTTCGGTCTTTGTACGGGTACCTTCACCATGTCATCTTTATGTGGGTATTTAAGAGTTGTGACATTGGCAGGTATCCAATGCTGTTCTGACATACAAAGTGGGCATGGATTATTCCCGGTAATGTAGGTTGCACTGTTTGGATATATGAATCCTGTAATAAGAGAGTTTGCACAGTATTTGGGTGGAGGTACAGAAATACTTTTGGGAATTGTTTTGTGTCTAGTGGTGGGCCTGATTCACCATTTGTGTCATCATGTGGTCATAAAATATGTAGTCCTAGCTCTTGACCTAGTAATTTGACCTTCACATTAGCCAAACACTCTTTTTTTCTCTCACCTGTATTTAGCTGAGATGTGTGTCATCATTGTAGGCCACAGTGCCTGTGCCACACCACTGACGTATGTTTGTGTCATACCACCAGATGCATGGTAACTGTATTATGATTGGTCTGTGATTAGGGACTGTTGTTCTGCCATCTGTCTGTATCTTGGTTTATGTGATGCTGCATTACTTTGGTGTGCTATGTGATAAGGCTCAACCACTTAAATGGTTGCCTATTCTACAGGACAATGCCTGACAAAGCCCTTTTGTAGTCTGTACCTTGAAATATGTACTTTGATTCAGTATGAGTCACACATTCTTGTTTCTTAAGTTTTGGACTTATTGACATCCTATGTTCAGTTCATATGAATAAAATTTTTGGTTTGACCAGACAATTTTAACAATGTTTTTGTGTGTAAGGGTTGTAATCCTGAGCTGGTCACTGTGTACCTGTAACATATCCCTGCTTGCACAAGACGGTTGTGTCTTTATCATATGGTTCACTTGGTCTCACACCTCAACATAGCAAAAAGTTGAAATTCAGGCAAGCATCCAATGAGTTTGTGATAAGTAAATGTATTACAATACTAATGCAGAAAATACATTTGGGACATGCAGAAAGAAAAATGTAAAGTGAAGAGGTCAGTCATGATGAATGAAATCATTGGAGTAGATGCCACGCCATTGGGATTTCAAAGCCCAGAGTACTCCTCCCATTGGAATTGATAGGTGGTTCAGGATCACTCAACATAGTGAATGTGTGGCACACAAAGAAGGTCTTTCAGGAAGTTATCACTTGCTGGCAGTGGTGGGTGTCTTGCCATCCGCACCTCCTGGATTCTTTGCTACACATCCCCGCTTTTGTGGTGGGGGGGGATCAGCTGCTACAGAGGCAGGGTTTCTTCCTCTGGCAGGGCCTCCCTTCCAGTGGCTGGCACCAATGTAGATTTATCTTGTCTTGATGAGCCAATGGAAGGGGAAGACTATTGTTGAAAAGCCCTCCTCATGGTGGTGTGTATGTCCCTCAGCATCCCTGTTAAGGACACCATATTGGTATTGTGGGCCTCCACCTGTTCTTGCATGTCTATGTGCATGTCCCTCTATAGATACTTGTTTTCCCTGAGTTTGGTCAAGACCTGTCCCATCATGCCTTGGGACTCCTGACATATCCCCAAGACATGGCTGATGGTGTCCTGGCCAGTAGCAGCCGCAGTGGCCTCACCCTGGTAGCCCACAGTATCCTTTACACGCACTCTCATCCCATGGTCCTCTGCCCCTGCCACTAATTTGCTCTCTAATTTGTTCCTGGACCCTCATTGTCAGAAGTGTTGCGCTGCAACTCAGGAGCCAGGAACTGGGGGGGCACAAGATGGTAGACACTGATATGTACACAGGTTGAGGGGGCGAATGATTGCTTGTGATGTTGAGGCAATCAAGCTGGGAGGGAGTTGATGTAGCCACAGTAAGACTCAGTGTTGGTGTCTGACCAGGTTGCCCAGATGGGCCTGAACCGTCCTCCATGTCCAGATGTCCAGGAATGTCTTCTTCACTGAGGGCTCTATCCAGGGGGATAGTGGCTTCTGTGTGCCCAGTGTCAGCTCAACCTACTGTGTGAAACATATAGTGTTATTGGTTGTATTGTGACTACCTCCAACAGTTCAATGTTAGAGTAAGCAGAGACCTTGCACAACGTTATGTTGCAATTATTCCTATTGTGGCGAGGACCCATGGTATTGGGTGTATTGACATGATATTTCTGAAGCATGCCAATTCCATTTAAGTAAAGCAGCTGCTGACATATTCAGACCAGTTGAACTTGGGAGGATGGCCTGGGATTGCCATCTTGTCACCAGTGTAGGCAAAGCAGTGGCTAGGTAAGACATGGCTTTGGCCATTTTGAGGCCTAGTTGATACAGGCAGACCCAGGACATTTTTGTATATGTGACTGGAGTCATAATGTGGTCAGTGCAGTGTGAATGTGTCTGCTGCCAATACCCTTCTGGTTTTGCATCTTGAGGCCTTAGGGATCATTGTTCTGCACACTGGTTAAGTTGTCATTTCTGCCCTCAAATATTTCAGTGTGGGTTAGCAGGTCAAGATGGATCTATGTTGACAGATACATCTGTGATTTGGGCATGATCTGTGCTTGATCACTCCCAGGCTGTGGTGTGAGAGCTTCCGCAATTCCCGTCAATCCCTTTCTGTTCATGAAAAATGCAGCTCAACTGATAGTAACACTAAACCACCAACAGTGTCAACTATGCAGGGGTACCCCCACATAGACAAATGTAATAGAAACTATCAGGAGCAAAGATACACCAGTTTTAACAATAATTGTATCCATATCAGGTGAGGTATCAAATGGTTCTATATTCTTTTATTCCAGATGAGAAAGAAGCAGCCAACACCTGTTTTGTAGAAGACTACTTTCTCAAAGCTGCAAGGTTAACATCAAAAAGTCAAAGAAGATAAGCATTAAAATGTGTATGTGTAAAACAACAAGAAAAAAAACATAACGTGTTTTCACAAGGTGTGCATTTTACATAGAACACCCTACACCAGAGTACACATAGAACCTGTGCAAGCGAGTAGCAGCCTGAGTTGAAATGAGAAACAGGTCATTGAGAACCCAAGCAGAAAGAATAAAGACAAAAATGTGATTCCAAGTTTCATACATGTGCATTGCCAAGCTAGAGAAAACCATATAAAATGTGGGAGAGCACAGATGAAAGGGAATAACAGAAGCACCAACCATGTTGGATGTGAAAGGACAGAAAAAACGCAGGAAAGAAGACAAAACAATGAGAGAAAGTTACCTGTATGTAAATTAAATAAAAGTGCCAAAAGATCAACAATGTGGAAGGATAGGTGCAGTGTCAGCCTTATAAACACGGAAAATCTACCAGAGAAAATGAGTGTTATGGCAAAAATATTGGTTGAAAGTCAAAAATTATAACAAAGCAGTGAATGTCAAAAGGATGACATGTAGGATGTTGGTGGAAAATATGGTCTGTAACTACATGATTGGGGAGTAAACAGCCTTCCAAAAGGTTGTGGTGCGAGCTAGAGAAATTGTGTCCAAATAATTTAAGAAGAGGTCAAATGCCCAAGAAAACTGTACGTGAAAAAGGGGAGCATACAATGAAAAAAAAAACCTAAAAGAGGCCCATAATAAGGTCAGGTGGAAAAGAACATCAGGGTTGTTCTCACTGCATGCTCCCCTTTTTCACCTACAGGTTTCTTGGGCATAATTTGACATCTCCTGACATTCTTCCACATTGTTGATCTTGCTGCACTTTTATTTAATTTGCATACAAGTAACTTTCTCTCACTTTTTAGTCTTAGACGAAACAAGTGTTGGCAGTTTCCTTCTCATTTGGAATAAAAGAACATAGAACTATTTGATACCTCGCCTGATACAATTATTGACATCAGATTACTTGTTAAAACTGGTGTATCTTTACTCCTGATAGTTTCTATTATACTTCCTCTTTAAGTTGACAGACAGATGTATTGTATTGTATGTATGTATTGTAGCATGTGGTCACTGTGCTGGTGGCTGGAGGTAGAGAAAGAGTGCCTCCTGGGAGTTGTAGTCATGTCACTCTCTATACTACACACACTTGACAAATGTTATCTTCCCAGGTGTGTAAAGTTCATTTGAGAGTCAACAAACCAGTCGATATGGTCAAGAGAACACTGAGTTGGAGGTTGGAGTTATTGAAACAGGGCACCCTGTGAGTTGCAGTCACTCTTTCTAATTTTCAACACTTAGCAAATTGTATCCTCCCATGTGAGTACATATCAATTGAGAGTTAACAAACAGGTGTATATGGGCAAATGAATACTGTGCTGGTGTCTGGAGTTAGAGAAACAGTGCCTCCTGAGAGTTGCAGTCATATCACTCTCTAAACTACACATACTTGACCAATGTTATCCACCCAGGTGAGTAAACATCAATTGAGAGTTAACAAACATTGGTATATGGTCAAGTGAACACTGGGCTGGTGGTTGGAGTTACAGAAACAGGGCCTCCTGGGAGTTGCTGTCATGTCACTCGCTCTTCTCACCAACACTTACCAAATATTATCATCCCAGGTGAGTACACTTCATTTGAGAGTTAACAAACAGGAGGATATGGGCGAATGAGCACTATGCTGGTGGTTGGAGTTAGAGAAACAGTGCTCCTAGGTGTTGCAGTCATGTCATTTTCTATTCTACACATACTATACCAATGGAATCATCCCAGGTGAGAAAACTTAATTTGAGAGTTCACTAACATATAGATTTGGACAGGTGAATCCTGGTCTGTTGTTTGGAGTTACAGAAACAGTGACTTCTTGGAGTTGCTGTCATGCCAGTCCATGTACTACACACACTAAACAAATGGTATCTCTCCAGGTGAGTACACTTCAATTGGGAGTTGCCAAATAGGGGTCTTTGGACAAGTGAACACTGGGCTGGTGAGTGGAGTAACAGTAAAAGTGGCAAAAGGCCAGCTGTGAGCATTTATGACATTGCATTTTGGTGACAGTTTTGTGTTGTGACTTACTAGACTCCACTCCCCCAGGTATTCCAGTCAATCCCTCAGGATGCAGGATGGCCGAGACCTTCTCCGCTCAGGGAAGGAGACATATTGAGGCACTGGTAGGACCACCACCAGCCTCCTTGGTCTGCAGTTTGTGCTTGGAGACCAGGGAACGGACCTTGTCCCTGAGGTCATTCTACCTCTTCCTGATGTCTTCCTTTGTGCGCAAGGGGGTTCCTATAGCATTTATTCTTTCAATGATCCTGCCCCACAATTCTATTTTCCTACTGAGAGAAATATGCTGGACTTATGCTCCAAACAATTGTGGCTCTACTCTTATGATTTTATCCACTATGACACCTAACCAATCTTCTGAAAAACATGGATTTTTACAACGGGACATGGTGGGAAAAACTACAGTGACTCACTTATCAGGGCAAGTGTAAACAGTGTTGTTAGAAATGAGGTTTCTGGTTGGCTACGGTGTGCACCTAAGCCAGGTAGAACCCACCCACTCTAGTCAGGGCAAGGGAGTTACACGTCCAAGATCACCACCTACTCACCCTCTTGGTAGTTTGGCACGAGCAGTCAGGCCTAACCCGGAGGCAATTGCACAAAACATAATTAGACCAAACACAACTTGTCAGTAATACCCTGCTACCTTAGCAGTTGTCAGAATGTTACACAGGTTACTAGTGCTCTTTTAAAACACAAGGCACTCTCAGGGTGCCTCATGACCAGAAGATTAAGCGCTCTCCAAGCGCTATGTTATGAAGAAGCACTCCTCATGTGCTTCCGGCAGTTGCAGGGGTCAGGGGCCCTGGCACCCTGCCCCTGGGGAAAAAAGTTCAAAGGAAGCAGAGGGCGGCAGGGCCCAGCAGCAGCCAGCACAAGGTGAATGCAGACAGTTGGCAGTTCCTTCAAGTGACCGAGCAGGTCACAGATTAGCACTGCAGCAGCAGTCCATGGCGGTTCCTGGTGAGTCTCTCCAGCAGCATTCTGTGTCCAGTTCCAAAATGTCACCCTATTGTGGGGAAAACTCCCCTGTACTTATAAAGAAGGGGAGAGGAGGTTCCAACCAGTTCCAACTGGTTCTGGGAGTGCCCCCTTTCTCCTTTGGCATAAACTCCAAACATCAGTTGGGGTAAATGACCCTTTTGTGTGAGGCCACGGCACGATCTTTACAAATGCATGTGTGCCCCACCTCTCTCTTCTCTCAGCCCAGGAAGACTATTCAGTATGCAGATACAGCACTATGACACCTCCACCCTCTATATGTACAGGCTGTCTGAAAAGTATGCACAAAGCCCAAGTGTCACTCTGCCCAGATGTCGATTGGAGTCAATCTGCAAAACACCAGAGTCACAAGCATAGAGAAATGTTCACTTTCTAGAAGATTTCTGTAATAGTAATAAAAAATCCACTTACACCAGTAAGCAACATGTCTCACCACCATTACACCGTACCAAACATACCTATGCTACCGTCATCAATCAGACAATACCCCCTAGACATAAGGCAGGGAATTTCCAATACAATCCTATAAGAAGGCATCACTCACAGCAGTGAGAAACCAAATAAGCTGTTTGTCACTACCAGGACAGGCCATGCTACTAGGCACATTTCTTACCTTCTACATACATGGCACCCTGCCCATATGGCTAGATAGGGCGTACCTTAGGGGTGACTTACATGTAGTGAAAGGGGAGTTCTGGGCCTGGCAAGTAAATTTAGATACCAGAGCCCTGAGGCAGAAAACTGAGCACACAGGTCCTGGGCCAGCAGGCCTGAGACAGGTTTGAAAGGCTACTTCAGTGGGTGGTGCAAGCAGCGCTGCAGGCCCACTAGTAGAATTTCATTTACAGGGCTGGATATAGAGATACCACTGTACAAGGGACTTACAGGTAAATTAAATATGCCTATTAGGTATAAGCCAATCATTCCAAGTTTACAAGAGAGAGCACATGTACTTTAGCACTGGTTAGCAGTGGAAAAGTGCCCAGAGTCATAACGTCAGCCAAAAAGAGTCAGTCAAATTAGGAGGAGAAGGCAAAAAGTTTGGCGAATGACTCTGTAAAAAGGGCCAGGTCCAACAGGCATGAAGGAACTAAAGTGTGTGCAGGGTGTTCTATGAGATCGTGAAAAATGAAAGGGGTGTGTAATCTAAGGAATGTTTGTGAAAAAAGTTGCTCAGGCTTTCGTGTGTTGCCTTAGGAAATGCACACAATTCTGGTCTGTGAAGGGGTGTGTTCTACGGTGTCCTTTGCAGGTATGTCCACTGTGGCAATGTGTGTCAGTTGTGGTATTTTCAAATTCATCCAATGTGCAGTTGTCCATTGCTTTGCTGACCCTGAACCGCAGTAGTTCAGGCCGCCATGGTAGACCGTCACGGCGACTGTGTGCTTGTAATGTGCTCGATGGTTGGTCATGGTGCTCATGGCGCTGGAGTTCAGGCCACCTATATCCAGGCCGCTGCACTGCTGCCAGTCTGACATTTTTACTTGACGGTCAGTGGTCCTGCGCATATAACTCATAATACAGCAATCTAAAAGACTGCCAACACAGTGGTATTTTTGGGCACACCAACATGGTGGTCTGGAGGTCCAATTGCCAAAGTTGTAATGAGGCCCTTTATCTTGGAGACATTTTTTTGGGTGATCTGTGATCGGCACGCTACAGTGGATTACTATGGAGAGCAATCAATGATGATAATAGTTAATCATGCCACAAAGGTGGATCTCAACTCTGTTATGGGAGTCACAAGGGTTTACACATTGGTTCGAGAAGACATTTTCATAGCAGACAACAGTGATCTGCACACTTACCCACCATTATGATCAAGATCTCAGTGTTAGCATATTTATGGGTGATGTCCATTAGACCTGATTCAAAGAATGTAGCATTTTGTTAATGTAGTTAGCTCTGGTGTGTATTGATCTTTTGATTGTCACTCCGTCTTGGAAGTGTCAAATATGCAGAGTTTAACACCTCACTATTTTTCCTGGCCTTTTCAGGAGAGTTGCCTTTTGGGTAGAGTAAATAGGAAAGGTTATTTCACAATTAGTAGGGTGTGAGAGGGCAAAACCAGGTTTGGAAAGGAAATTAGCTCTTTTTTAAGATTACTTTGGAATTGAGGAGCAGATAATTCTGGAAATTAAGCCAGACTTCAAGGATGATGAAGCCAGCGGTGTGAATGCCTATGCGATTTGTATAAAAAGGTGTTTGGACAAAATATTAAAATAAAATATCATATAACATAAATATTGTGTCAATAATATCGTGACACATTAATATCAATGTCTTTAATACCGTTGTCAAAAATATTGATTTTAGGTGTTGTATTTAAAAATCATGTTTTTAATATCAATGTTTTAATGTTGTTGTTTGTAATATCCTTTTTAATGAAAAATAGAGTGTAATATATTGTATTTTTTGTTTTTAAAGTTTTAATTTATAGTAATTGTTACTTTTTTTGCAATTTCATTAATTTCATTTACACTTTTTTTGTTATTGTATTGTATTGTAATCGTATTTATATAGCGCTTACTACCCCTGACGAGGCGTCGAAGCGCTTTTCGATGAGTAGCACGCTACTCCGGAACCCAACAAGAATTAGTGATGGATTAGTATCATTAAATAATGAGTACAGTTTTAGTATTATTATGAGTTAATTTGAGCCGCGGATATGAGAGTTTGTTAGTTAGACTGGAGTAATGGAGGGGTGGAGGAGGAAATAAATCCAGAGGTGTTAATTGGGAGTATATCCTTCATTTACTCAACCCAAAGGCTTGGGATGAGTAAAGGGGGGTGGAGGGTGAAGAGAATGTGGAAGGGTTAGGGAGAGCATAGTAGCAGGGTGAGATGAATGCAGGAGAAGTTAGTAGGGTTGTGTGGGAGGTCACAGAGGTAGAGTGAGGTCTGGTGAGTTAGATGTGGAGGGAAGAGCTTAGGCAGAGATATTTAGGAGATGAAAGTGGTAGAAGGGATTTGGGATGAGTCAGAGTGAGAATGGAGGATAGTTTGATAGAGACATGACATAAGAGTGATGAGTAGATAAGTGTAATAAGATGAGAGCAGGAATTCATAGATATCTAGTATAACAACCCAAAAAAACCAGGAGCCATGCAATGATCCACGAACATGCCAAGCACAGAAACAACATATACACATACACATATATATATACATATATATATATATATATATATATATATATATATATATATATATATATATATACACATACACACACACACATATGCACATACAATACATAATTAGAATCATGGGTAAAAAAATACTTAGTCAGACAGGTTTAAAGAGTGTGCGTGTATTTTATTGTTATGACATAGTAGCAATACATATTTTCCAAAGAAACTATAAATAAATAGAAATATACATATAATCTGAAAAAAATATTTAACCACATAGGCATATGCAGTTCATAGTTGTTTGAAAAAGGTGGTTATGAAGGAAAGAGCCAACTCTTGAGTAGTTTTCTGAGGACCAGAAAGTTATCTGTGGCTCTTATAGTCGGGGGTAATGAATTCCATAGTTTGGCTGCTTGGACGGAGAAGGATGTACCACCTATAGTCTTTTTCTTGTATGGTGGTGTTCTAAGGCGGGGTGCCAGTCTTAAGCGGAGGGTTCATTGTTGGATGTATTTGGTCATTTTCTTTCTGATAAAAAGCGGTCCTGTTCCATGTATAGCTTTGTGGGTGATACAAAGCAGCTTGAAAGTGCATCTTCTGGCAACGGGTAACCAGTGTAGTGCTCTCAAGGCAGGGGAGATGTGGGCTTGCGGCTTTATATGTAGTAGTAGCCTGGCTGCGGAATTCTGGATACGTTGTAGTTTTTTCATAACAGATAGAGATGATCAATGGTAGAGGCTATTGGCATAATCCAGTTTGGATAGTACAAGTGAGTAGTAGCTTGCACCTTGTGTGGAAATCCGAGGTGGGGGAAGATGCGTCGTAAAGTCTTTAAGGTGATGAAGCTTGTGCGTGCTAATTTGTCTACTTGGGCATTCATAGTTAACTTGGAATCTATGGTGATTCCTAGGTTTTTAACTTCCTTGGATAATTGAGGAGGTGGTCCGAGATCGTCAGTGCAGACGCACAGAGGGTCATAACTTTTCCAGTCACCACATATGAGTATTTCTGTTTTGGAGGTATTTAGTTTTGAGATGGCTCCAGGTCATCCACTGATCAACGGCTCTGAGGCAACTGAAGATTTGAGAGTTTTCAATGTTTTTGGGGTCTTCTAATTTAAGTAGTATTTGTGTGTCATCTGCATAGTTGTAGCATGTGAGATGGAAATCATTGATCAGTTCTGGTAAAGATATCATGTAGATGTTGAAAAGCAAAAGTGAGATGATTGACCCTTGGGGGACACCTGCTTTTGTGAGGTAGGGTTCGGACGAGAAGGGGGGCGAGTGGATGATATCTGCTCTTTTTTAAAGATAGGAAGTAATCCAGGCGAGAGCAATCCCTTGTATGCCAGCTTCATGGAGTCTTTGAGTTAGGGCGTCATGGTCAACCGTATGAAAGGCAGCCTGTATTCCTTCTGTTTCTTGTATATGAGACAATTATGTATTAAACTGTGTTGACATGCAGTTAGAAACAAACACATAAGGACCAGTGAGGGTTTAAAAGATTCGCATGAACAGCAAGATATCTAGACTTCGGAAGGGGATGTCAAGTGAGACCTTTCACTAGATTTAAGAGCGCTTTTCACTGAGCCGAGTTTAAAAACAACAGTCTCATACGGATTACGCTCCAGGACATCATCAATTCACCTCCAGGAAGGATTCTAGATCTTTTTCTGCCATGGAATCTCTGAGCGCACAGCCTTCCTTTATCTGTGCCAAGCCCAAGAGTTAGGGTGGCTTGTCCTTTCCAGAAGCTGAGCTTCAACTGGGGCACCTGCTACGTTTATATTTGTAAGTGCTTCCTGTTGAGGTTTAGTTTCTGTAAAATGAGCATCATGGCCTACCCAACCGGAGTATTTGTTACGAGTAAGTCAGTAAGCGTTACCTAGCATGTTTTTTACGCCCTGTTTATATTGTACACTAAGGCTACGTGATGGGTCATGGGGGAAACATCTCCAACAACCTTGTGTGCCTTTGGCAATGTGATTGTTACTAGTGCGTCTTTGTGGAGATGTCCTCATGCTTCTGCGCATCAACAACGCACCACCTGAAACGCCGGTAAACGCAGTGGGGTAGTTTTGGAAAGCTGTCCATCATCCTGGTTAAAGGCGGGAATTCCTTTGCCTACTTCGAGGGTGGACGGGGCGTGGCTCAGCGGGCGGACCTTACAGGTGATTTATAAAGGGAGAACCTTCTACTCTGTGTCTCCAGGAGAGGAAGATAGAACCCGCTATTCAAGTCAGATACAGATTACGCTCCAGTACATCATCAATTCACCTCCAGGAAGGATTCTAAATCTTTTTCTCCTGTGGGATCTCTGAGCGCGCAGACTTGCTTAATCTTTGCCAAGCCCAAGAGTTAGGGTGGCTTGTCCTTTCCAGAAGCTGAGCTTCAACTGGGGCACCTGCTACGTTTATATTTGTAAGTGCTTCTTGTTGAGGTTTAGTTTCTGTAAAATGAGCATCATGGCCTACCCAACCGGAGTATTTTCTACGAGTAGGTCAGTAAGCGATACCTAGCATGTTTTATATGCCCTGTTTATATTGTACACTAAGGCTATGTGATGGACCACGGGGGAAACGTATCCAGCAACCTTGTGTGCCTTTGGCAATGTGATTGTTACTAGTGCATCTTTGTGGAGATGTCCTCGTGCTTCTGCGCATCAACAACGCACCACCTGAATCGGAGGTAAACGCAGTGGGGTCGTTTCGGAAAGCTATCCATCATCCTGGTAAAAGGTGGGAATTCCTTTGCCTACTTCGAGGGTGGACGGGGCGTGGCTCAGCAGGCGGAGCTTACAGGTGACTTATAAAGGGAGAAACCTTCTATTCTGTGTCTCCAGGTGAGGAAGATAGAACTCGCGCGTCACAGTCAGATCCAGATTACGCTCCAGTACATCATCAATTCACCTCCAGGAAGGATTCTAGATCTTATTCTGCTATGGAATCTCTGAGCGCACAGCCTTGCTTTATCTTTGCCAAGCCCAAGAGTTACGGTGGCTTGTCCTTTCCAGAAGCTGAGCTTCAACTGGGGCACCTGCTACGTTTATATTTGTAAGTGCTTACTTTGAGGTTTAGTTTCTGTAAAATGAGCATCATGGCCTACCCAACCGGAGTATTTTTTACGAGTAAGTCAGTAAGCGTTACCTAGCATGTTTTTTATGCCCTGTTTATATTGTACACTAAGGCTACGTGATGGGTCATGGGGGAAAACGTCTCCAACAACCTTGTGTGCCTTTGGCAATGTGATTGTTACTAGTGCGTCTTTGTGGAGATGTCCTCATGCTTCTGCGCATCAACAACGCACCACCTGAATCGGCGGTAACCGCAGTGGGGTCGTTTTGGAAAGCTGTCCATCATCCTGGTAAAAGGCGTGAATTCCTTTGCCTACTTCGAGGGTGGACGGGGCGTGGCTCAGCGGGCGGAGCTTACAGGTGATTCATAAAGGGAGAATCTTCTACTCTGTGTCTCCAGGAGAGGAAGATAGAACCCGCTATTCAAGTCAGATACAGATTACGCTCCAGTACATCATCAGTTCACCTCCAGGAAGGATTCTAAATCTTTTTCTGCTATGGGATCTCTGAGCGCGCAGACTTGCTTTATCTTTGCCAAGCCCAAGAGTTAGGGTGGCTTGTCCTTTCCAGAAGCTGAGCTTCAACTGGGGCACCTGCTACGTTTATATTTGTAAGTGCTTCTTGTTGAGGTTTTAGTTTCTGTAAAATGAGCATCATGGCCTACCCAACCGGAGTATTTTCTACGATTAGGTCAGTAAGCGATAACTAGCATGTTTTTTACGCCCTGTTTATATTGTACACTAAGGCTACGTGATGGGTCATGGGGGAAAACGTCTCCAACAACCTTGTGCGCCTTTGGCAATGTGATTGTTACTAGTGCGTCTTTGTGGAGATGTCCTCGTGCCATTGCGCATCAACAACGCATCACCTGAATCGGAGGTAAACGCAGTGGGGTCGTTTCGGAAAGCTGTCCATTATCCTGGTAAAAGGCGGGAATTCCTTTGCCTACTACGAGGGTGGACGGGGCGTGGCTCACCGGGCGGAGCTTACAGGTGACTTATAAAGGAATAACCTTCTACTCTGCTTCTCCAGGAGAGGAAGATAGAACCCGCTATTCAAGTCAGATACAGATTACGCTCCAGTACATCATCAATTCACCTCCAGGAAGGATTCTAAATCTTTTTCTGCTATGGAATCTCTAAGCGCACAGCCTTGCTTTATCTTTGCCAAGCCCAAGAGTTCTGGTGGCTTGTCCTTTCCAGAAGCTGAGCTTCAACTGGGGCACCTGCTACGTTTATATTTGTAAGTGCTTCCTGTTGAGGTTTATTCTCTGTAAAATGAGCATCATGGCCTACCAAACCGGAGTGTTTTCTAGCAGTAAGTCAGTAAGCGTTACCTAGCATGTTTTATCTGCACCGTTTATATTGTCCACTAAAGCTACGTGATGGACCACGGTGAGAACGTCTCCAGCAACCTTGTGTGCCTTTGGCAATGTTATTGTTATTAGTGCGTCTTTGTGGAGATGTCCTCGTGCTTCTGCGCATCAACAACGCACCACCTGAATCGGAGGTAAACGCAGTGGGGTCGTTTCGGAAAGCTGTCCATCATCCTGGTAAAAGGCGGGAATTCCTTTGCCTACTTCGAGGGTGGATGGGGCGTGGCTCAGCGGGCGGAGTTTACAGGTGACTTATAAAGGGAGAACCTTCTTCTCTGTGTCTCCAGGTGAGGAAGATAGAACCCGCGCGTCACAGTCAGATACAGATTACGCTCCAGTACATCATCAATTCACCTCCAGGAAGGATTCTAGATCTTTTTCTGCTATGGAATCTCTGATCGCACAGCCTTGCTTTATCTTTGCCAATCCCAAGAGTTTGGGTGGCTTGTCCTTTCCAGAAGCTGAGCTTCAACTGGGGCACCTGCTACGTTTATATTTGTAAGTGCTTCTTGTTGAGGTTTTAGTTTCTGTAAAATGAGCATCATGGCCTACCCAAACGGAGTATTTTCTATGAGTAGGTCAGTAAGCGATACCTAGCATGTTTTATAAGCCCTGTTTATATTGTACACTAAGGCTACGTGATGGACCACGGGGAAACGTCTCCAGCAACCTTGTGTGCCTTTGGCAATGTGATTGTTACTAGTGCGTCTTTGTGGAGATGTTCTCGTGCCATTGCGCATCAACAACGCACCACCTGAATCGGAGGTAAACGCAGTGGGGTCATTTCGGAAAGCTGTCCATCATCCTGGTAAAAGGCGGGAATTCCTTTGCCTACTACGAGGGCGGACGGGGCGTGGCTCACCGGGCGGAGCTTACAGGTGACTTATAAAGGGAGAACCTTCTACTCTGTTTCTCCAGGAGAGGAAGATAGAACCTGCTATTCAAGTCAGATACAGATTACGCTCCAGTACATCATCAATTCACCTCCAGGAAGGATTCTAGATCTTTTTCTGCTATGGAATCTCTGAGCGCGCAGACTTGCTTTATCTTTGCCAAGCCCAAGAGTTAGGGTGGCTTGTCCTTTCCAGAAGCTGAGCTTCAACTGGGGCACCTGCTACGTTTATATTTGTAAGTGCTTCTTGTTGAGGTTTTAGTTTCTGTAAAATGAGCATCATGGCCTACCCAACCGGAGTATTTTCTATGAGTAGGTCAGTAAGCGATACCTAGCATGTTTTATAAGCCCTGTTTATATTGTACACTAAGGCTACGTGATGGACCACGGGGAAACGTCTCCAGCAACCTTGTGTGCCTTTGGCAATGTGATTGTTACTAGTGCGTCTTTGTGGAGATGTTCTTGTGCCATTGCGCATCAACAACGCACCACCTGAATCGGAGGTAAACGCAGTGGGGTCGTTTCGGAAAGCTGTCCATCATCCTGGTAAAAGGCGGGAATTCCTTTGCCTACTACGAGGGCGGACGGGGCGTGGCTCACCGGGCGGAGCTTACAGGTGACTTATAAAGGGAGAACCTTCTACTCTGTTTCTCCAGGAGAGGAAGATAGAACCTGCTATTCAAGTCAGATACAGATTACGCTCCAGTACATCATCAATTCACCTCCAGGAAGGATTCTAGATCTTTTTCTGCTATGGAATCTGTGAGTGCACAGCCTTGCTTTATCTTTGCCAAGCCCAAGAGTTAGGGTGGCTTGTTCTTTCCAGAAGCTGAGCTTCAACTGGGACACCTGCTACGTTTATATTTTTAAGTGCTTCTTGTTGAGGTTTTAGTTTCTGTAAAATGAGCATCATGGCCTACCCAACCGGAGTATTTTCTACGATTAGGTCAGTAAGCGATACCTAGCATGTTTTATATGCACCGTTTATATTGTACACTAAAGCTACGTGATGGACCACGGGGGAAACGTCTCCAGCAACCTTGTGTGCCTTTGGCAATGTTATTGTTATTAGTGCGTCTTTGTGGAGATGTCCTCGTGCTTCTGCGCATCAACAACGCACCACCTGAATCAGAGGTAAACGCGGTGGGGTCGTTTCGGAAAGCTGTCCATCATCCTGGTAAAAGACGGGAATTCCTTTGCCTACTTCGAGGGTGGACGGGGCGTGGCTCAGCGGGTGGAGCTTACAGGTGACTTATAAAGGGAGAAACCTTCTACTCTGTGTCTCCAGGTGAGGAAGATAGAACCCGCGCGTCACAGTCAGATACAGATTACGCTCCAGTACATCATCAATTCACCTCCAGGAAGGATTCTACATCTTTTTCTGCTATGGAATCTCTGAGCGCACAGCCTTGCTTTATCTTTTCCAAGCCCAAGAGTTACGGTGGCTTGTCCTTTCCAGAAGCTGAGCTTCAACTGGGGCACCTGCTACGTTTATATTTGTAAGTGCTTCCTTTGAGGTTTGGTTTCTGTAAAATGAGCATCATGGCCTACCCAACCGGAGTATTTTTTACGAGTAAGTCAGTAAGCATTACCTAGCATGTTTTTTACGCCCTGTTTATATTGTACACTAAGGCTACGTGATGGGTCATGGGGTAAAACGTCTCCAACAACCTTGTGTGCCTTTGGCAATGTGATTGTTACTTGTGCGTCTTTGTGGAGATGTCCTCATGCTTCCGCGCATCAACAACGCACCACCTGAATCGGCGGTAAACGCAGTGGGGTCATTTTGGAAAGCTGTCCATCATCCTGGTAAAAGGCGGGAATTCCTTTGCCTACTTCGAGGGTGGACGGGGCGTGGCTCAGCGGGCGGAGCTTACAGGTGATTTATAAAGGGAGAATCTTCTACTCTGTGTCTCCAGGAGAGGAAGATAGAACCCGCTATTCAAGTCAGATACAGATTACGCTCCAGTACATCATCAATTCACCTCCAGGAAGGATTCTAAATCTTTTTCTGCTATGGGATCACTGAGCGCGCAGACTTGCTTTATCTTTGCCAAGCCCAAGAGTTACGTTGGCTTGTCCTTTCCAGAAGCTGAGATTCATATATATATATGTTTTATTTTTTTAGTAAAGTTATGATTATATTTTTTAGAAGCAGGATGTTGAGTTTATAGGGAATAATGGAAGTATTTTTTAAAAAAAATATTGTATATATTGCAAAGATTATTTTTTTATTTTTTGCAAAATAAATTAGGAATAGCATGTTGGGTTTATCGGGGATAAGACATGGTGGACGTTTGGCAACCGCCACTAGGGCGGCTGGCGATCCGACCACCAAGCACTCAATGAGGCCCTAAAAGGTTTGACATAATATTTCCACTCCAAAATAAATTAACTCAGGGAAGGTGTTGGGCACTAAAGGGACAACATTTACTATTCCCACTGCAATCTAATTTAACTCAAGA
This sequence comes from Pleurodeles waltl, assembly GCF_031143425.1. Lineage (NCBI taxonomy): Eukaryota > Metazoa > Chordata > Amphibia > Caudata > Salamandridae > Pleurodeles > Pleurodeles waltl. The sequence goes on along the minus strand of NC_090444.1, from coordinate 312,520,882 downwards.
AAGGTACTAAAGAGGTAACATTCACCATTCCCGCCACCAATGTTCCCTCTAAATCTTTTTGTCTGTATGTGAAAGTGTAACATCTCTGGGCACTGCAACCAAGGCTATGTGCACCAGGTAATGGTCACACATACAAGATTTATCTGGGGATCCACTGTATGTCAAACAGGCATGTACTCATGTTTCTTTATTACCATTTGTTACGCTAAACAGGTTTATAACCCAACATTGTGGGTTACTTCTTCTGTGATACAGCTTTTCCCTGGAATTTATGCTGCACGAGAGGTAGAACTATGCAAGCCTGGAAATTCTTAGAGAGGGTTGAGCCAGATACGATCCTTTAGAATATCCTGCATGAAAGGATACAGCAAGTGGCATGCAAGAAATATGGCCAAGACTCTTTCAAATTAAAAATAGTTTATTTTGTTAATAGTTACATTTCAATTTATTTGTAGTAAAATAGATGACAGTACAGCAAATTGAGAATGCAGGTTTTGAAACTATAGGAATTCGGCAGCAGACTGCCACAACCCTAAAACATCTAGTTTGACTGTTTAATTACTCTGAATATGCAGCATCAGATTGTAACCCCAAGAACCATTCTTCAAAATCACACCAGGTACCTGAGATCAGACCATAACAATAGAGTATGTGGTGTACCACAAATGTACTTTCCCATTATCACTATCTAGAAGGAGTGTTTCAACTTGTCTCCCTGACCCTATGTGCATATGCTGTTGAGTTGAGGAGGATACAAGCATCACTGTGGTGCCATTCCAACAGTGCAAATTCAAAGGGAGTCCTCACAGTATTGAACATATGCAGCAGTACTTTAGGTGGACTGAAACTGGTGAGGAATCTCTAAAGGGCATGACAAAAGAAGTGTAACTAAGCATCCGTTACAAGAGGTTATGGCTGGAAACATGTGGACCAAAATCCTGGGCTTTACACTGCAGCAAATTTAACCAGCAATTGGGTGGCTTTGGGATTTTTCTGTTACTACATACAGGCATAACACAACATGAGCAGAGAGGCCAACATTGGAGGTACAAGTAGTCTGAACAACTTTAGGACTCACTGAAAGGCACGGTGAGAAACTAGCACTTCATCCTGCCTTGCCTACAGAGCTCTCAATCACATCCCATCGTAATCACACATCCACAGTTCCTACTCAGGAAGACTCATGGGTGTGACTCGGTTCACAGTATGCACTGTACAAATACACAACATTTGTAAAACCTCATACTCTCAGGGTAATGCACAATGGAATTATACATGAAGCATTCATGCTTCAAAGCGTATTTTATTTAAAATGGGAAGGTAATGGAGTGACTGTTGATGTAAGAATGCGTGTGGTGTGCATTTCCAAAACACTTGGATTTATTACTGTATGTACTGTACAGTGATTATTATGAGTGGGACATTTATAAAAGCAAATTGTGGTTGTAAATGAAACAAATGGAAACCTTTATTTTAGGTTGAAGGGAAGCCAGCATGCATCAAGAAGACGTAGGCAACCATTTCCTACCTGCTCAGACAGTGGTGCTGTAGTTACACATTATTTTATTGTTATCAGTGCAAGGTCCTGAACAAATTCACTTTCCAGTCAAAAAGTACAATCCTCCATCATTGCTAGCAGTGGCACGTAGCTCAGGGCTATGCCTATTTTGAAAAGACCAGGTAATAGGAAGTAGCTTAGCAATGATACCATGATCTTTGGAGCAAGAAAGGAGAGTGGCCCCTTTAATTGCTGTTGGGATAGGAAAATATAGTAGTTTACATTGTTTAATGGTGTCTGGTGCCACTGCACCTACTGCACCAATGTGTAGCTACTCCCCCAGTAATAACGACAGCTCATGCACACTACATGGAAACAGTGAGCTGGTACCCCTAAAAGAAAATGCTACACTTAGGCCCTCATTACAACCCTGGTGGTCAGTGTTAAAGTGGTGGTATTACTAATACTGCCAACAGGCCGGCAGTAAAAAAAATGGGATCAGGACCATGGCAGAAACCGCCAACATAGACAGCCACTTTACCACTCTGACCGCCCCGGCGGTAGCAACAAACACCGCGGCAGTCACTGCCAACAGACAGGCGGAAGACAGTGTACCGCCCACACTATTACAAGGCACCAATCCGCCAGCTTTTCCGGGGCGGTACTAACGCCATCAAAAGTACTGGGGAAAATGAACAACGAAGGGGAACCACTCACCTCTCGACACTCCACGAAGAACCAGGACACCATGGAGCCAGAATTGCAGATCCTACCCATGTTGGTGTATCTACTAATACACCACGAAGTAGAAAGACGGCAGCGGTGGCGGCAAGGACAGTGAGTACTGCATCTAGCACACAGGAGAGGGGAGGAGGAAAAAGAGAGTGACACACACACACACGTGGCAGGCAACACCCCCACCCAATCCCCACCCTCACCCACGACAACATACACACATATCCAACAACATCACAGATACACCCCGTCACCCCCTGGAAGAATGCAAGGACAAAAGGAAATTAGTTTAACCAGTGTTACATTGGTACAATCAGATATATAAAGAGAAAAGCAAATAATCAGTATACACAAATATTTACATCAAGTACACTGTCCCTTGTAAATGTCCGTGGACCATTGGTACCAAAAAGCATGAGAGAAGCCCACACATGACACCTGCCTCAAAACAGAGAGAGAACACTGCAGGGGAATCAGGTAAAAAAAAAACACAGGCATCTCAGGGGGAAGGGGAGGGAGTACCTCATCCGGAAGAAGGTACAACGCAACTGCCCCTTGAGGGGGCTCCATGCCCACTGCTTGGTCCTGGGGAGTGCAAAGCCACAGTCTCTCAAGTAGGTGGGTTGCCCACTGCTTGGTCCTGGGGAGTACAAAGCCACAGTCTCTCAAGTCTCTCAAGTGGGTGGGTTGCCCACTTCTTGGTCCTGGGGAGTGCAAAGCCACAGTCTCTAAAGTCGGTGCTTTGCCCACTGCTTGGTCCTGGGGAGTGCAAAGCCACCGTCTCTCAAGTGGGTGCTTTGCCCACTGCTTGGTCCTGGGGACTGCAAAGCCACAGTCTTTCAAGTGGGTGCTTTGCCCACTGCTTTGTCCTGGGGAGTGCACACCCACAGTCTCTCTAGTGGGTGGGTTGCCCACTGCTTGGTCCTGGGGAGTGCAAGGCCACAGTCTCTTTAGTGAGTGACATGTTCTGCTGGTTCTGGAGAGGGCTTTGTGCCCAGAGTGCTTCATCCTGCCAAGGACTGGGTTATTGAACGCAGTTCTCCACTGGTTCTGGAGGGGGCTTTGTGCCCAGAGTGCTTCATCCTGCCAAGGACTGAGTTAGTGCAGGCATTTCTCCACTGGTTCTGGAGGGGGCTTTGTGCCCAGAGTGCTTCATCCTCCCAAGGATGGGATTAGTGGATACAGTTCTCAACTGGTTCTGGAGGGGGCTTTGTGCCCAGTGATGCTGCACCTGGGGTGTGGCAGTTGACATCCTCTTGTCTGAGCCACGCGATGTACCTGGAACAGGTAGCATGATACTCCATGGGGGCAGAGCCACACTCCATCTTGCGGCGACTTAGGCTGCCAATTGCTGGTTGTGCCAATGCTGGAGGTGGTGCCTCAAATGGTGTGTCCAGGACGTCACCTGCAGACTCGGACGGCTGCCCACTGGCAATGCTGCTGATGTCCGACAGAGGTGTATCGTCTGGGCACGTGGTGGTGCAGATGGTTGTCCAGGTGGCGGTGGCTGTGGTGGAGATGCTGCCGGCGCTAGCCGTGGTGCAAGAGTCTGTTGTGGTGGAGGGAGAAACCATACCATCTCCGGCAGCCTCGGATGGCTGATCCTTGGGGAGGATGCGGCAGTCTGACGTTGTGGCAGCAGCAGTGCAGGTGGCGGTGCAGGTGGCGGTCAGAGCAGCAGTGGTGACTGTTGCAGGTCGCTGCCATCCCTGATGATATGGTGGTCACCAGCCCTTCACCAGGAGGCATTGTGCCCTGAGTTGACTTGCCCTTTGGCTTGTGGCCCTTCCCCACCTTGGCAGTCGCTGCAGGGACCTTGGCACTGTCCTCTGTGTTTGGGTGAGGCCTTGGTGGGTGGGTGGGGTGACTTTTCCTTGCTGGAAGCCGGGCCCTTTTTGGCCTTTGCAGGTGGCAGAATAGGGTGGTCCGTCATATCTGGAGGTGGCACACTGGCAGCTCTGACGGGTGCCCCCTTCGAACCTCCCAGACTTGCAGGGACCACAGCGGATGCAGATTTGGTGGCAGAGGTGCTGGGCTGGGATCTAGATATCCTGTCCCTAGGGGAAGTACGGGGGTAGGTGTAGGGAAGAGGTTAATGTTAGCTAGGAAAACTTTTTTAGACACACTGGGATGGGAAGATGGAGAGGGTGTGGGAGTGGAGGAAGAAGTAGTGGTTGTAGAAGGTGTACGTCTGCTGAGTTTGGGTGAAGGTGCATGGGCTGGAGGCAGTTGTGATGTGTATGGCTGTTGAGTGGGTGTGTGCCTGCATTTGTGTACTTTGGGAAAAGGGCTCACAGTCACACTGGGAGAAGACACAGGGGACGTGTGAATGGTAGTGGGGGGTGGTGATTGCACGTGAGCGGTGTGATGTGATGGGCGTGCTGATGATGGAGGCAGTGGCTGATGATGTAGTGCATGCAGGTGTGAGTGGAGATGAGACTGGGAGGGAGGTGGAGGACGTGGAGGAGGGGGACACAGTGGAGGAAGTGGATGTTGGTATGTGTGCATGGGTACGGTGCTTGTGTGAGTGCCTGTAGGATGTGTGGTGCTTATGTTTTCCTGAGCCACTTTTGTGTGTTGATGTGTGTGCGTGCTGGTCTGATGGTGTGCTTGGGATAGGCTGAGGTAGAGGGGATTGGATCTGGGTGGAGGTAGTTGGAGGGGGGAGGCTGGACATAAGGACAATGGCTGCCATCAGTGCTGAGGCCAGAGCCTGAAATGCTCTCTGTTGGACTGCCACACCAGAATGAATGCCCCCAGGTCTGCATTTGTGTGCTGCAAATGCCTCTCAACACCCTGGATGGCATTCAGAATGGTTGACTGCCCAACAGTGAGGGATCTCAGGAGGTCAATAGCAGGGCTGACTGGGGCAGGGCCTGAGGTGCCTGGGGTGAAGTAGATGCCCACCCTCCTGGGTGAGCAGGCATGGGAAATTCGCTGAGGGGCTGCTGGGAGGGCGGTGCTGGTAGGGGGTGCGGCGGCTGCACCTGTTGTTGGGGTGGGGACAGAGGTGTCCACCACCGGCAGGGAGCTTCAATCAGAGTCGCTATAGCTGGTATCCCCTCCTGTCCCCGTCATGGTGCTCCCCTTGCCCTCTGTCCTACTGGTGCCTTCACTCTCTGTGGATTCACCCTCCTGGGCCATGTGGGATGCAGCTCCCTCCGTCACTGGTGCCTCTGCTCCTCCACCAGATGATGCTAATGCACACAAGGACAGGGTGACAAAACAAGAAGGGGGGGAAAGACAGAGGACACACATGATCAATGCCAGCAACACCACTACCGTTGGCGGACACAACACACAGGGAGCAGCCCTATGTACTAGGCCATGCACTACCAGTTACTAAGAAAGTCACCAGCCCATGGGGTACAATGCCTAACGCCATTAGCTGCACACCTGAAACCCACAGGACCCTGCCCAGTAGTAGATGTCCACTAACACTATTGGGGTTAGAGTGCTTCAGAGCCTGCCCAAAAAGGGACCTACAATGTCATGTTTGCCCTGGCCTAGGGGCACCCACAGCCCACGTCCCCCACCCAGAAACTTCCTAAACCACGCAGAGTCAGCTTTATGACACTGTACTCACCCCCTTGTGGCTGTTGTGATACCCTCAAGCACCCATCCAACTCCGGATAGGCCACTGCCAGTATGGGGAATATCAGGGGGGTCATGGTGCAATGGGCACCCCTTCCATGTTGGGAGGCCAGCCCCAGCTGGGCCTCCGCCGTCTTCTTGCTCCATTAGCGCAGGTCCTCCCATCTCTTATGGCAGTGGGTGCTCTGTCTATGATAGACCCCCAGGGTCTGCACTTCCTTGGCGATGGCACGCCAAATACCCTTCTTCTAGTGGCCGCTGACCTAGAGGAAAGGTACAGGAGGAAATTAAATTACTCATCCTTCAGGACTGTCAGACTCATTGCCCACCAGTTCCCAACCATGCCCTGACGCACATACACTGACCATCCTCACATACAGCCCTCAGCCCCCCCAACATGTGGCTTACATTCAAACCACTCCAAACAGGCATTGCCCACCCATCATGCAGACAGTGTACTCACCTGTTTGACTAGATGATTGTAGAGTAGCCTGTACTGGGGGAGGACCCCATCCACCCGTTTGTCCAGCTCGTCCGCGGTGGAGGCAGGGGTCCTTTCCCCAGACACTAGAGCCATTGTCGCTTCCAGACTCAGGTCACAGCAGCACTTGCAGTGTAGGTCCTCGCCTGTTGAAGGTCAGGTATCAAGTGAGTGAACAGAGAGAAAATGGCGGTCACGTCCGCAGCAGTGCATACCGTCACCGCCGGCGTACATGGCCATTGGCTCCTGGAACCCATGGGGCTCAATAATAACCAATGCTTAGTTACTAGGCAGTCTTCGACCGCCTACTGCGATGCAGCACAACACCAGAGCAGTTATCTCATTTCCTCTTGTCCTTCCTCACAAGTCAGCAGCCGCCATTTCAGGAGGGCTCATGGCATGGCACCTAACTGCGTCACAGCACATTTTGGCACATATATGGACTAACTACGTCACGCACTGATTTACTAACATTACTGCAGACACACTTGTGCAACCTATGTGGTAAATGAGCCTCTGCTCACCGTTCTCCTCCATAGGCTACAACCGCTGGGGCAGATGATGAGACGGCGGCATCCTCTGGTGTACAGACCCCTGGTGGACCTGTCTACAATGGAAGACAGACACATCATAATCACCTACAGACTTGATCGTGCCACAATCCAAGACAGGAATCCCCCCTCTAGTGCAGGTCCTGTCAGTGCTCCATTTCCTGGCAATTGGTTCCTTCCAAATAACAGTGGCCATGGCATCAGGGATGTCTCAGCCAATGTTTTCTAACGTGTTGACCAAAGTGTTATCTGCCCTGCTGGAACACATGGGCAGCTACATCGTGTTCCCCCAGGTGGATGATTTGGCCACAGTGAAGGCTGACTTTTATGCCCTGAAACATGTCCCCAACATCATTGGTGCCATTGATGGTACACAAGTGGCATTTGCCCCCCCCCCACAGAAATGAACAAGTGTACAGAAATAGAAAAAGCTACCATTCGATGAATGTGCAAATGGTGTGTTCGGCGGACCAGTACACCTCCCATGTGAATGCCAAGTATCCTGATTCTCTGCATGACGCCTACATTTCGAGTAATAGCAGTATCCGTTTTGTGATGGCCAACTCCAGAGGTACCGGGTGTGGCTAATACGTGAGCCCAAGGTCACCACACAGTATGAGTAGGTCTCTGGGTATGGGGTTGTCCCTAAGGGTTAGTGTGTGTCTATCAGGTATCCCTCGACATTTGCAGGTGACTCTGGTTACCCCAACCTCTCATGGCTACTGACCCCAGTGAAGAATGCCAGGACAAGGGCAGAGGACCGCTACAATGAAGCACATGGGCGAACTAGGGGTATTCTTGAGAGGACGTTCAGCCTCCTGAAGGCCAGATTCCAGTGCCTCCATCTAACAGGTGGCTCCCTATACTACTCACCAAAGAAGGTGTGCCAGATAATCGTGGCATGCTGCATGTTGCACTACCTGGCACTGAGATGCCAGGTGCCTTTTCTGCAGGAGGATGCGCCTGGTGATGACTGACTGTTCACTTTGGATTTCCATTTTTCAGATCTGGGTACCCCATTCTGCCTTCTGCTGTATATACTGCTGTCCAACAACTGTCATACATTGGTATGAGTACATTTACATTGCTATTTGTAACTAATGTTGTCATTATACATTTGTGAAAGATCAAACTGACTCTAGATTGGTTTGTTCTTAAAGGGTGTTGTTTATTTAGAGGCTAATGAGTATAGGGGTATGTGCAAGGGGCTGGGATGATGGTGGAGGAAGGTCCATAGTAGAGTCCAGTCTCTTGGTATCACAGGTGCATTGTCCAATGGGGCATAGGAAGGGGAGTAACAGCAGTTCAATTTGGACAGGATGACATAGTGGGACAGAAGGGTGACATTCAGGAGAGTCTTATTTCCTGGCAGGAGTCTTGGCAATGTTCTCTGTCTTCTGCCTGGATCGCAGGGACCATTTGCAGGGTGGTTCTCCTTCTGCAGGGGGTGGGGTGCTGGTGGTCTGTTGGTCCTGCGGCGGGCCTCCTGTCCACTAGCGCCGGCGGAGGTTGAAGGCTGTTTCTCGATTTGGCTAGTGTCAGGGGCCCTTTGGTACGCCACTGCCTGCCTCATGGTCTTGCCTATGTCAGCCAGCACCCCTGCTATGGTGACCAGGATGGTGTATAGGTTTGTGGGATCCTCCCTAATCCCCATGTAGTGTCCCTCCTGCAGCCGCTGTATCTCCTGACAATTGGCCAGTACTGTGCCCATGGTTTCCTGGGAATGGTAGTATGCTCCCATGATGTTGGGCAGTGCCTTGTGTATGGTCGGTTCCCTGGGTCTGTCCTCCCCCTGTCACACAGCAGTCCTCCCAGCTTCCCTGCTGTCCTTTGCATCTGTCCCCTGAACTGTGTTCTCTTCTACCACTGACCCCAGGTCCCTGATTGTCCTGGGTTAGTGAGTTTGCCTGGGGTTCCTGTAGTGGTGGACACACTGCTGATTGATGTGTCCTGGGGACAGTGGCATGGGCCCGCTGGGTGGGTGCTGTGCTGGTATTTCCTGAGGGGGGAGGTTCTGTGGTGGTTTGGGACTGTGGCAGGGTAATCGACTGTCCAGAGGTCCCAGATGGGCCAGGCAGGTCATTGTGATCCAGGTGTGCAGAGCTGCTGCCATCACTGTGAGCCTTATCTGTGGGGGTACTGAATATGGCCAACACCTCCTTTCCGGTGACATTGGGTAGGGGTCCTGTTGGGACGTAAATGCATTGTTATTGTATCTGTGTGTGCCAGCTTGTGCAATGGGTGTGTTTCCCTGTATTAATGTGCTTGCACTATCGCCTTGGGCCTTGTGTGAGTCGTGATTTTGTGGGCTGGGTGAGTCTCTCTATTGGGCATGCTGTGGTGATGGGTGTCCATGCAGGTTTGTGATGGGTGTCCATGCATTGTTGTTGCATGCAGGGCTTGGTTGTGGGAGTGGTGGGTTGTGATGGTGGGGTGTGTGGGAGGTGGTGGAGTGATGGGAGTGAGAGTGAGGGTGGGAGTATGTGATGGCATGCAGGTAGGGGTGGTGAAGGTAGTAAAGATTTGCCTTACAAGAGTCTAGTCCTCCTGCTACTCCTGTGAGGCCCTCAGGATGCATGATCACCAAGACTTGCTCCCCCCATGTTGTTAGTTGTGGGGGAGGAGGCGGGGGTCCACCGCCAGTCCTCTGTACCGCTACCTGGTGTCTGGATACCAGGGAACTTACCTTCCCCCGTAGTTCGTTCCACCTCTTCCTGATGCCATCCCTTGTTCTTGGATGCTGTCCCACTGCGACCCTGTCCACTATTCTACGCCATAGCTCCATCTTCCTTGCAATGGAGGTCTGCTGCACCTGTGATCCAAATAGCTATGGCTCTACCTGGATGATTTCCTCCACCATGACACAGAGCTCCTCCTCAGAAAACCTGGGGTGTCTTTGAGGTGCCAAGATATGGTGTGAGTGATGTGTGAGGTGATGTGTGGGGTGATGTGTGGGGTGATGGGTTGGGGTGTGTGGTTTGTGGTGTGTGGATGGTGTATGTGTGATGGTGTTCTGTGCCTCTGGATGATGGTGTGGTCTTTGTTTTTCTCTCTCTCTGCTTCCCCAGAATTGTCAGCTGTAAGGGGTTGTGGGTAATGTGGGTGTGTGTTTTATAGTGGTGTGACTGTGTGGGTGTGGTGTGTGGTGTGTGTATGTGTGTAAGGTGTATGTATTTTGAATTGTCCAATGTGGTTGTGTTTTGTAAGTGTGTGTGTATTTGGAGTGCAACGGTGTGTACCGCCAATGGTTTACCACGGTTGAAAGACCGCTGCGTTGATTCATGGGTCGTGATACTGTGGGGGTATTCCTCTTGGCGTGACGGTGTGGGTTTTGGTATCGCCAGTTTATCACTGACCTTTGGTGTGGCGGGCTTGTGTGGGTGTCTGTATAGTGGCAGATTTCTCAGTGTGGGTCACAATACCTGTAGCGGATTTCCACTGCAGTCACGGTATGTTGGCGCCCATCAGCACTGCGGTAAGCAGGATCTACCACCAGGGTTCTAATGAGGGCCTTAGTGTTCTGCAGATGCATAGCTTCCATCTATGTAGCAGGTGCAACATCACCAAGGTCGAGGGCCAGAGGGGCCCACTGAATGCCAATTATTGCCAAATGTCACATTTCAAACAGCCATTTAGTGGCTGATTTGTACAAACTGAAACCAGAAAACCTGGGGTTAATGATCCCGGCTTTCCCGCAGAAACAAATTGTGTGACCTTATGCAAATATTTTATTTCAGCAATATGCCATTTTCTTCATTATCATCTATGAAAGCACCTTCAAGCAGATAAGTTCAGCATGAAAGGAGTACAAACATATTGAATCTGATTTAACAGGCTATAATGTTGCTCTCTCTATAAGAATGTGGGCCACAAACAGGGTGCACATGACGACTGATTTGCCTCAGTTCACAAACAGCATTGTTACCGGGGGAGAGGAGGAATGGTTCTAAGATCATGTTTAAAAGCTTACTTTCAATCTGTTTAAGAGCTTACTTTCAAGCTTAATTTCAATCAGTGCCGTGATATAATGTGCTGTATTAATGCCAAAGTTTCTTACTGTGTTAAAGAAAGGTGCATTTTAGCATTTTGAAGAGACTTTCTCATATTCTAGGTGATGTTTGCTGCATGAATTAGATGGCAAGCAGGTTTCAGCTCACCAACCGGCCTGTGCACTGATGCACAAAGAATGATCAGGCTGATCTTTATTGAGGAGTGGAATGGCTGGGACAAGACTAGCAGAAGCCCTCTCTGCAGGAGCATCAGCTGTCACTTTAAGCAAAACATTATTACCAGGCCTTAGAGTCATGCACTTGGATGGCAGCACTGCCAATTAGTCCAAAATACATTATTCAGAGATGCCACTTCTGCCTATATGCCCCCGTAGCCTCTCCCATATCACCAAAACTAATGCAGCAAGTGACGTGCACGGAAGCCAGCTGCTGTGCACTTTGGCCCTCATTATGAACATGGCGGTCCGTTCCGCTCCGCGGGCGGTGGCGGTAGAAACCGCCGATAGAGGAGTGGTCCGGACGCCAAATAATGATCCAAACGAAACACAGGCATCCCGCGAACCACCCACCGTCAGGAAAGGAGTGATGCCGCCGACGGCAGAGTTCGCTCACAGGCCATCGGAAAGGCCCAACCCGCCCATCAAATTATGAACCACCATTCCGCTGCCAGTTTCGAGGGGGGAACCACTGCCACACAAAGCCAGGCAGAAATTAACCAAATATAAGGAACCATGCACCGGAGTCCCACAGAACGTGCTGGGGAAGCCATAGATAGGGAGCTGCAGATCATGCCAGGCCTGCTTCTTGCCATATACCTCCACGACTGAGACCGCTGAAGAAGACAATGACGGTAAGTACCACAACCTACGACACAAGGGCACAGTTACATACCCACCCACTCCACCCATCCGGCAATGCCCCCCTAGCCCTTCCCAGCAGCACCCCACAGCAAGCGGTACTTACCCGACACAAGGCTAATGCAACTTGACAATAGTACATACAAAATCCCCACACCCATAAAAAAGTGAAACAAATGACCAGGGTTAACGGTGTGCAGCCCAAACACAGGCCACACAAAAACTTTAATATGAAGCTCACTGAGCCAAACAGTACAAACAGGGCCAATGGCCAGTCCGTCTATTCACAAGACAGAGGGAGTGGATGTATGGGGTGTAGGGGTGCAGGTAGTGGGTGGAGGTGACTGCTCAGTATGCTGTGGTGTGGTGGATGTCTGATGGGTGGGTGTTTTGGTGCATTTCTGTGTCTTGGGAGGAGGGGGGGTGGACACAGTAGGAGAAAGATAGACAACTAGTGTGGATGTGTGTTGTGTGGGTGTCTGCAAGTCTTGTGAGTGTGCTGCATGTGTCAACTACAGTAGAGGTGGTAAGTTCAGGTGTGGTGTATGGGGTGCATGTATGGCTGTCTGCTATTGTGGTGAGTGCAGGAAGAGGAGCAGTAACAGTGAGTGAAGGTACAGTGCATGAGGGTGTGGATGTAGAGGGGACTGACAGGGAGGCTGAAGAGGTGGGCAGACTGGGAAAGAGGACGTTGTTGTGTGGGCAGGGGTCTGCTGGCTGTGTGAATGCTAGTGGTGGGAGGTGTGGTGCTTGTGTTTTGAAGTGTGCTTCTTGTGTGTTGATGTGCCTGTCAGCGTGTCTGAATGTGTGCTTTGGACGGGTGAAGGGAGTGGGGTACTGGAAGGGGTAGAGGAGGCTGGAGGGGGGACAGGATGGCCAGGGAAACTGGCTGCCATCCAAGAGAAGTCCAGAGCCTGAAAAGATCTCTGTAGGGCAAACACAGCACCGTGAATGCCATCCAGATAGGCATTTGTCTGCTGCACCTCTGATGCTAGCCCCTGGATGGCATTGACGATGGTTGTCTGCCCTACAGAGATGGTTCTCAGGAGGTCAATAGCCTCCTCGGTGAGGGCAGCAGGGCTGACTGGAGCAGGGGAGGAGGTGCCTGGGGGGAAGGAGACACCCACCTTTCTGGGTGGGCGGGCACGGGCAACGGGCAACTCGGTGGGGAGCAGAAGGGAGGGCGTGATGGAATTGGGGTGGTGGAAGATGTCACTGTAGTGGTGTGTGCACTATGGGTCCACCACCGCCGAGGAACCCCTATCGGAGAAGGTCTCAGAGTCACTACCTCCTTTGGTAGTAGCCTCCCCCGTGGAAGTCCTCCCACCCACTGGTCCGCTGGGCGTCCGTTGTCTCTGCCTCGGAGGATCCGTGGGCCGCTGCCTCCACACGTGCCGGTGCGTCAGCTACCTCGCCTGATGTTGATGCTGTACCAAACCAACACAAGAGAAAAGGGATGGGGAGACAAATCAGGAGAGACATGTGCAAATAGCTGAATGCAGGTACATAATGATCAGACATACACCCACCCAGAGAACACACCCAACAGGCAGCACCGTTCACTATGCCCATGGCCATGCCCTTGACTACTGACCAGAATCCTGCTGTACACCCATCCCCTGAAATACCTTAGGAGCAAAAGTAGGTGAAACCTGACAGGGACACCCCTACACCCTTTGGGGAACATACAGTAGATGGATACCAGTGAAATTCCCTGCTCTAAGCAGCATGAGCCCTATTGCACACCCAGACATCCTTCCAGACTGAAGTATGGTCAATGAGTACTCAACCCCTTGTGATTGCTGTGTAGCCTTCTAGTGCCCCATCCAGGTCTGTGTATGCCACCACCAGGATCCGTCGCATGAGGGGGGTCAGTGCCCGACAGGCACCCCTTCCACATTGAGAGGAGTTCCGCAGCTGGGCTTCAGTGATCTTTCGCGCCCAGCACCGCAGGTCCTCCCCCCTCTTTCGACAGTGGGTTCTCTGCCGGTTGCAGACCCCTAGGGTCCTCACCTCCTTGGCGATGGCATGCCAATGTGCCCTCTTCTGGTGGGCACTGACCTAGAAGGGCGACACAGAAATGGAACACAGAGGTCAGGCACTTGCACGATAGCAACAGCTGGCAAATCGTCCACTATGGGATGGACAGTACTCTCAGACATACAGGACAGTCGCACCCAGCATGCCATGCACCATGGCCCATGCAGGCTCAGAGGTGCACACATATGTGCAATCAACACCATCCATTACACACACACAGAGCCCTCCAAACCCAGACTCACCTGTACCTCTGTCCGTCCGTACAGTTTTGCGTACAAGGGTAGGACCACGTCCAATAGCTTCTCCAGTTCTTCCTGGGAGAAGGCCGGGGCCCTTTCCCCTGCAACCCATGGCACATCCATAGCCAGAGGCAGTCCACAGCAGTACACAGAGTGGAGTACCTGTCCGCACGAGATCAGGGAGTCAAGTGATCAAACGAATACGAACGCACGTACGTTCCGCGGCGGTGTGCACCGTTACCGCCGGCGATGATCATGATACGCCAGAATTCCCCATTGGCACCCATGTTAACCAATGAGGGTGAGAACAGCGGTAAACACCGTTTTATGCTGTGACGTCAACCGCTAGTGGTATGAGGTCACTTCCACAACGAAAGAGCAGATTTTCAGTGGACAGACATTTTGCCTTTACCTACGCATCTACAAATAATTAATACTCACAATGCAGGCCCTACTAGCCACATGATTCACCTAGGCCTCTGTACATTCACTATTGTAGCACACATGAAATACTCTGTTCCCTCCTTGTGATGTACATGTATATCTGTCAGGTAGCAGTTATTGTAGAGACACTGCAATTAACAATGCCGTACACATATGATGACAAGTGTGCCTATGTGTTTGTTTTCATCACCCCTTTTTGTAACCCCTTGTAGGTATTGACCCTTTTGGCGAGGAAGGGCACCATCACTAACACTGCCCACTACTAGATAACTTATAGGAATAAAACTATTCAAAACTAGACAAACATCACAATACCCCCACTACTAAAGCCAAAATATAGCAAACTATAAAATTAACACTTTGTATAATAACCACAATATCAACAAGCTGAACAAACATCTATGTAACCATTTATTGTAAATTAAATGAAACTTCATGATATTAAATATTTCTTATCCATACAACTTTTTAAATATATTTAATAAAAAAGTGAATAAATAGCTATATATGAACATATTTCATACAGAATAATATTTGAAAACATATTCATAATTTAATTAAAAATATAGAATTATACATGTAATTAAAAAAGATTTTGAAATATATAATTAAAAAAAGTTATTAAATTAATGTCTACAATTATTTAAATAAGTTGCCTAATTGTAACATTATATTTTAAAATATTTTTTCTACCCAATTAGATTTTGGTAAGAAGTGGTTAGTTGACGGGCTGGCAGTGCTGCTTGTTGGACCGCCTCTTTCCAGCCCTTACGAGCACTGGTGGTGTAGGTTTTTTGGCTGGTTTCTGGCGGTCCTGGCTGTGTGACTCATAATATATCATCATCACCATCCTGCATCCTGCATCCTGAAGGCTTGATAGGAATACCTGGGGGAGTGCAGTTACAACACAAAATTATTGCACCTAAATGTATTGGCATGCATGCTCACTGCTCAACATGGTGACAACTATCACATATACTGCAAGGTATTGAGTCTGCCTGCATAACAGCCAACTAGACCTTAAGATGACCTAAACTACATTCTGCACAGCCACTGTTTTGCCTGCACTGCTGCTGTGACCATCCCTCCAAGTGCTAAGGTACTCAGACATTCTGAAGCCAGTTGACTGAAATGGAATAGGTATGTTACTTAAATCTCAGGTCATTATAAAGGATAGCATGTGAACCTGTCACATAAGTTAAAGCTACTAATCACAATGTGTACATGGCCCTAGCCAAATGTCACTTTCATCTATTGGAGGTAGGTGTAACATCGTATCTCTCACATCAACAGGTCGAACAGCCACTGAGACTACTGACACCACTGAAGAGACTGCCACAACCCCCATGGATGAACCCCTCTGTGAGGACACCACTCCTGGATGTATGGACGTTGAAGACAGTTCTGGCCCATTCAGGCAACCTGGTCAGATGACACCAGTGAGCCTCAACATCTCAGGCAGCCAGCTGCCCCCAAACCTGTGTCCCGAGAACAGTCACTAACATCTTGTGCCACCCAGTTCAGGTTCTGGAGTCACAGCAAGCCAACTCTGACAATGAAGGACTGGGAACCAGTGGAAGGGGGCATGCTGCATCAAGGGCACGTAGTGGTAGAATGCATGGGAGAGGTGGTGTGGCCCAGCGGCAAAAGGCTGCTGGTGATGCTTCTGGTCAGGACACCATCAGCCAATTATTAGGAGCCTACCAACAATACCACGGTATGATGGGCCAGATAATTAACAAACTCAGAGAGATGAAGCAGCTGCAGAGGGACTTCATTTGGGAAGCCATGGAAAAGTGGGAGGCCTCTAACACCATCTTGGACTGCCTAACAGGGGTGTTCAAGGAAATCAGTATTATCCTGATCATGGACAGTGAACAACAACATACCCCTTCCTGTGGCCCAGCAACACCAGCCCCTTCAACATCTGTGGCAGCCACTGGAAGGCGGCCCTGTCAGGGGAAGCAAACACCTCAGGCATCCCTGCCTCTAGAGCTACTGAATCCCACCCCCTCAAGCAGGATGTCCATCCAAGACTTCAAGAGGTGCAGATGGCAAGACAAAAGCCACTGCCAGGAAGTGACCTCTTCTTGATGGAACGTCTTTGTGTACCTGTTGACTGGTCTTTTACCACTTTCCATTTGCCATCGTAGTAGGATACTGAACTTTGGATTTCAAATGTTGTGGCATCTATTCTATTGATTACATCCCTCACAACCAATCACCTTACTTTTTTTAGAGTTTCACATGTACATATGTACATATGTACATAAATGCACCGATCACAAAAATACTGCCTCTTTTTTGAAATTTTGAAATGTCAGATGTTAGACCCATGTAATGCACATGAGGAAGACATAAGATTGTAAAGGAAGGAGGGAGAGGTCTCAGGTTGTGTCATGCTGAGGATGACTAGCAACACAATGTCACAAGGGTCTAGTCACACCAAACATCTTTTGCACTTTACTGCACTTATGGTGTTAAAAGTCTGGAATTCCATATTTAAGAACATCTAAACCACATTAAGTCAGACCAGATATCCCAAAGGGACAATCCCCCAGACCACAGTATAATGTACTTTTTCAGACCTTGTCCCGTAGAATAGGCCAACAGATTAGTGGATGTTGTCACCAGCTTGAACCGTCTCACATACCAAACCAGGTCTGCCAACTCAGCATACACCAGGGCACAGCCATAGGGCAGCACAACATTTCCTGATCCTAGGTCTATCCTATTACAATGACCAAGCATCTAATGGTATGATGCTAACCTATGTCAGTGTTGTGGCACAGGCATTCTGGCCTGCTTTGTAGAAACACACTGACAGCCACAAAAAGGTCATACAGTATCACTGTACATACAAGGTGAAGAGAGAATGCATGGATTGCGCTGGATGACATGTAGCAAGGCCACATGGTAGCACATATGAAACAATTCACCCATCATACCAAAACTCACAAGTGTATTGTGCACTTCAGATCTTCCCCCACCCACCGTCCAGGATCCTTTGACACAGGACTCATACACCCCTAGTCTGTGACCAACATTACCTGGATCAATTCATGTCCACTTTACATGTCAGAACAGCTACAGCTACCTGCCAATGTCAGAACTCTAAAATGCCCACATGAGGATGACATAATGAAGAGATATTGGTGAAAAATTAGAATACAGGAGGTTAAGGCATAAAAAAACATACATATGACCCACACCACATCACAAAGTACAGTTGATCCACTCACATTGCAATGAGACTGACTCAAACAAGGCTGATCATAAAAGTAGTTACATGCCTTAGTCTGACTTAGGCAGCAAAGCTTGGCTGTATACTGCATGGCATGAGATGTCTTGTTTATAGTGGGAAAAGGAAAAAGCCTTAACAACGCATCTCAAACCACGCTGTACCTTTACACTGCGGCCCGATCCAAGAATGCTTTTAAGGAAACCAGATGTAGCTGTCCAGGTGTTTCAAAATTGCTGAGAGTAGATCCTTCGAAACAAGACTGAACATAGACTGGGACATCCCAGCAGAGTGGCCAGGAAGTGTAACACTGCCATGACTTGTGCAATGGGTGACTTGAGTGATGAATGGCAGGCATCAGATCTGGCTCTAACTGACAACATAGATCCATGATTGTTTGCTGATTCAGACGGTAGATCTGGATGATATGGAGCTCCTTCATGGTCTGAATTTCTGGCAGTGGACGATAGACAGGAGGTTGTCTGATCCTCTTCCTTCCTGGTTACCTATGCATGTCAAGGAATGATTCTTGCCATAATTCAATGTGTCCCTTGCAACATACATGATGCATGTCAATGACAAACTGTGAAAAGGCATGGCGTAACTTGAGGACATGATACACCGTGCACATCACAACTGTTATTCACACAGAAGAAATATGTTGCTCCCTTGCTTTGCAGCACATGTATACACATCATCTATCTAGTCATCAACAATTTGTGCATAAACTTGCCACTCCGACTGTGACTTCATGTCCCAAACTTTCAAATGACCTTTGTCAAGGGGGGACTGTACCCCAAATCATATTGCCATATGTGCCTAATAATGTACAACAACGGTGTCTGAGTAATAGGACCTACATGGCAGAACAAGACAAGCACTTATCACTGAAAAAAATAACATTTTCTGAGTTGTGACACATTTTCCAGAGGCATATAATGTATTTCAGGCCTCTAAAATGGTGGCTGCCTCACCTACTCCACTGGACATTAGAAACCGCCCGCGACAGCCGGAGGAGGTTGTCATGGTGATAGCAATCGCAGAGGACAGAGCCATAGGCTAATATTGTTGCCTGTGGTGTCTGCAGGCTAATGGCTGTGTCTGCTGGCGGTCACGGCCACGGACGTGACTGCCATGCTCTGCAAAATCCCTTACTTGACACCTGACACTGCTACCAGAAAGACCTCCAATCCCTGAGCTGCTGTGTACCGCCTCTGGGAGCAACCATGCCACATCCAGCAGCTGATAGGGCCCATGCCTTCTCTCCAGAGGAGCTGGAGAAGCTGGTCACAGAGGTTCTACCCCTTTATGAACGGCTGTATGGTGCACCAGAGGAGCAGGTAAGTGCCTCATGTCCACATTTATTTCTCTGTACTTCACCATATATTCCCTCCTCACAGGCTAGATTGTGCCCATGTGTGACAGAATGTAAAGTCAAGGCCATGGAGGTGCAGTCGGTGTGGCATCAATGGGAGAGACAATGTGCATGTGTTGGAAAATGGGTTATTGGTAAGGGCAGGTAAGTACCTACACTTAGCAATAGGCCATTAACCTCCACTAAGGTCCAGCTAGGTCCCAGTAAATTAAACCAAGCTGAACCCTTGGTAGCTTGGCAACAAGCGACAAGGCTTAACTTAGGAGACAAAGCGTAAAGCATTCAAATATCACAAAACAGTAATTTAATAAAACACAGGAAACAGTTTAAAAATCCAAAATCAATTTATTAAAATATGAAATATGTTTAGCTTTAAGATGACACCAAAACTAATAAAATCGGATAAGGGGAACCAGAGATATGAATTTTTAGAGAATTATTGCTTTCTAGCACATAGAAACAAAAAGCGCCAATCTGGTCATCAGGTCGCACCTCGACCTGGGCAAAGTTAAAATTTGAGGCCGACTGCAATGGAGCCCGGCTCGGCGACAGCCACTCGGAAGGCCTTGGTAAAAAATGTATCTTAGGACTTAGGGGGTCATTACACATTGGCAGTAAAAGACGCTTACTGCCTTGCAGAAGACCGCCAAAACACCGCCACGGCCGCGGAAATCCGCCACAGCTATTATGACCCACATCTCGGAATCCGCCGAAATTCAGATACCCACACAAGTCCGCCACACCAAAGGTCAGTGATAAACTGGCGAAAACAAAACCTCCACTGTCATGCCAACAGAAACACGCCCATGCTATCACAACACATGAATCCACACAGAGGTCTTTCAACCGCGGTATTCCATTGGCGGTACACACCGTCGCGCTCAAAATACACACACATCTCTAAAACACTGCCACATTGGACAAATCGAAATACACACACCTGAGACACATACAAACACCACTCCCACACACCCAACACAATATAAAACACACACCCACATCACCCACAAACCCCTATGACCAAAAACTATAGACGAAGGCGACAGACAGAGAGCACAGCAATAGAGAACCCCACCACACAGAGGCACACAACACCATCACCTATACAACATTCCACGCTCAAAACACCACAAACCACTTCACATCACCACACTCATCAACACATACACCACCCCACACATCACCTACACCACCCCATGTCACGCCAAAGACACCCCAGGTTTTCCGAGGAGGAGCTGAGGGTTATGGTGGAGGAAATCGTACGGATAGAGCCACAGCTATTTGGATCACAGGTGCAGCACACCTCCATAGCCAGGAAGATGGAGCTATGGCGAAGAATCGTGGACAGGGTCAACGCTGTGGGACAGCATCCAAGAAATCGGGAGGACATCAGGAAGAGGTGGAACGACCTACGGGGGAAGGTACGTTCAGTGGTCTCCAGGCACAACATCGCGATCCAGCGGACTGGCGGCGGACCCCGACCTCCTCCCCCACAACTAACTACATGGGAGGAGCAGGTCTTGACCATCATGCATCCAGAGAGCCTCGGAGGAGTCGGTGGAGGTATGGACACTGGTAAGTCAAATTTTAACTATCATATCCCCCACCTTACCTGCATGCCATCACACACCCCCACTCCCACCCCCTCCCCTATCACTACAACTCCTCACTAAGGTACTAATAACACAAACCACCCATCCCAACACCAAGCCCTGCATGACACAACTAAGCATGGTCACCCCTCACTAAAGCATGCTCACTGCACATACCCATAACACCCCCCCAACCATCATCACACAAGCCCCCACACAGGAATGCTTGTACTGGGGTACACGCACACCCACCCATTGCACACCATGACACACTCACATGCAATAATCATGCTCTTATACCCCTGCAGGATGACTAAGTAACGTCACCAGACAGGAGGGTTCAGACATCTCCACTCCACCCACAGAAGAGGCCCACAGTGACAACAGCAGCTCTGGCCAACTGGATCCAGATGACCAGCCCGGACCATCGTGGGCCTCGGGACAGTCGGTTCCCCTTGCACAGGCACAGCCCAACACTGACCTTCCACCCTCTGGTAACACCAGCACAGCACCCACCCAGCGGGCCCATACCTCCGTACCCAGGACACGTCAATCACCTGTGTGTCCACCACTACAGGGAACCCAGGATAACCCACCACCCCCACAACAACAGGGACCTGGGGGCAGTGGTAGTGGGCACACGGTCCAGGGGACGGAGGCACAGGAACACAGGGAAACTGGGAGGGCTGCTGTGCGACAGGGGGCGGACAGGCCTAGGGAACCCACTCTCCACGAGGCCCTCTCCTCCATCATGGGAGCATACCACCACTCCCAGGAGACGATGGCAACAGTCCTGGCCAAGTTTCAGGAGACCCAGCGCATGCAGGAGGAACAGTATTTGGGGTTCAGGTAGGAGCTCAGAACCATCAGCTCCGCCCTGGGCACCATCATAGGGGTGCTAAAGGACATACAAAAGGGACACCGTGGCACTCCAAGGGGCCCCTGACACTAGCCTAGAAGATGAACTGCCCACCAACTCCGCCGGCGCTAGTGGACAGGACGCCCCGCCACAGGACCACCACACCAGCGCCCCACCCCATGCAGACGGAGAACCACCCCGCAAGCGGTCCCTGAGATCCAGGAACAGGACAGAGCAAGATGGCAAGACCCCCGCCAGGAAATGAGACCACCCTGATTGTCCTCCCACTGTCCCACTTTGTTACCCTGTCCAGATTGGAACTGCCCCAGCTCCACTTCCTATGCCCATATGGGCAAAGCACCTGTGAGACGAATAGACTGGACTCAGCCATGGACATTCCTCCACCATCCCCCATCACCATTTTACAACCCCCCTCCATTTCTGAGCACTTAAATAAACACTCTTGAAGCACAAAACAATCTGGAGTCAGTCTGTGATTTTGAAAATGTGTATTAGCTATGACTATGACAAAATCCGTTCGAATTTTTAATGTCAACATACCTATGTCACACATCACAAGTCCATGAAGGATGCAAGCAGATGACACACGTTGGTAACCACACCTGTGAAACCGTAATAGAAATGTACAACTCAGTTACCAAATACTGCTTCAAATTGACAGACAGGATAGAGGTAGAAGTGTGAAAGTGAATGTAATAGTAAAAGAATGTTCTCACCTGTGTGTCACTGGAAATATTGCTGTATGACAGACTCCCTGTTGTCAATGACTTCTTCCTCAGCTTCCTCCTCATCACTGTCCACAGGCTCCACAGCTGCCACAACACCGTCATCTGGACCATCCTCCTGCAGAAAAGGCACCTGGCGACGCAAAGCAAGATTGTGAAGCATCAAGCAGGCGATGAAGATCTGACACACCTTCCTTGGTGAGTAGAATAGGGAACCACTTGTCATATGGAGGCACCGGAATCTTGCCTTCAGGAGGCCGAAGGAGCGTTCGATCACCCTCCTAGTCCGCCCATGGGCCTCATTGTAGCGTTCCTCTGCCCTGGTCCTGAGATTCCTCACTGGGGTCAGTAGCCATGACAGGTTGGGGTAACCAGAGTCCCCTAATAGCCACACCCGGTGCCTCTGGAGTTGACCCATCACAAACGGGATGCTGCTATTCCGGAGGATGTAGGCGTCATGCACTGAGCCAGGGAAGATAGCATTTACCTGGGAGATGTACTGGTCAGCCAAACATACCATCTGTACATTCATGGAATGATAACTCTTCCGGTTGCTGTACACCTGCTCACTCCTGCGGGGGGGACCAAAGCTACATGGGTCCCATCAATGGCACCTATGATGTTGGGGATATGTCCCAGGGCATAGAAGTCACCTTTAACAGTAGCCAAATCCTCCACCTGAGGGAAAATGATGTAGCTCCTCACGTGTTTCAGCAGGGCAGACAACACTCTGGACAACACGTTGGAAAACATAGGCTGGGACATCCCTGATGCCATGGCCACTGTTGTTTGAAATTACCCACTTGCAAGGAAATGGAGCACTGACAGCACCTGCACTTCAGGGGGGATTTCTGTGGGATGGCGGATTGGTGACATCAGGTCTGGCTCCAACTGGGTACACAGTTCCTGGATTGTGGCACGGTCAAACCTGTAGGTGATAATCAAATGTCGCTCCTCCATTGTTAACAGGTCCACCAGCGGTCGGTACACCGGAGGATTCTGCCATCTCCTCAAATGTCCCAGCTGACGGTGCCTAAGAAGGACAACAGAGATCACAGAGTCAACAAATTCTCAGGTATGTACCCACAGCTACACAGAACACGACACCAAATACAAATCTCTTCCTGTATGTGTGTTGAGTCTAGGCCTAGGTATGTGTGACGCAGTAGTAAATGAAGCCATGTGGGCCCCTGAAATGGCGGCTGCCTGACCTCTAAACTGGGACAATGGGTTGTGAGGTAACTGCGCTGGCGTTGTACACCGTTGCGGTAGGCGGTCGTAGACCGCAGCGCAATGCTGCATTGGTTAACATTGGACCCTATGGGTCCCAGGAGCCAATGATGAAGTGCGCCAGTGGTGATGATACGCACCGCCGCGGACATGACCGCCATTTTCTATCTGTTCAATCACTCGATACCTGATCTTCGACAGGAGAGGACCTACACTGCAAGTGCTGCTGTGACCTCAGTCTGGAAGAGACAATGGCTGCTGCGTCTGGGGAAAGGGCCCCTGCCTTCACTGCTCAGGAGTTGGAGAAGCTTGTGGACGGGGTCCTCCCCTAGTACACGCTACCCTACGGTCCTCCAGACCAACAGGTAAGTACACAGGGAGCATGTTGTATGGGCTATGCCTGTGTGGAGAGGGTTGGTTCTAAGAAGGAAGGGGGCAGAGTTCTGAGTGCATGAAGGACTGTGAATGCATGTGCCACATGGCAAGGGTAGGGATAGGGGCAACTCACTTCGACGGTGCAGTTGGTAATGACTTCACTTCTTCTCCTGTACATGTCATGTAGGTCAGCGCCCACCAGAAGAAGGACATTTGGCGAGCCATTGCCAAGGACGTCCGGACCCTGGGGGTCCACCAGAGACAGAGCACCCACTGCCGTAAAAGATGGGAGGACATTCGCCGCTGGAGCAAGAAGACGGCGGAGGCTCAGCTGGGGATGGCCTCCCAATGTGGGAGGGGTGCTTGTCGAACCATGACCCCCCCTGATATTCCAGATCCTGGCGGTGGCCTACCCTGAGTTGGATGGGCGCTTGAGGGCATCACAGCAGACACAAGGGGGTGAGTACACTCTCATTCTGCGGACTTTGCGCCCAGTGGAGGGGTGTGGGTGGGGGTGGAGGGCTGTGGGTTTCCCTAGGCCAGGGCGAGTTCCGTAGGCTGGCCCCTCCATAATGCAGGCCATGTGCCACTCCACCCCACCTCTGTAGAGTGCCAAGTACAGGTAGACATGCCCCTGTGTCATCTATGTGGGCAGATGACACCCATAGCCATGTAGGCCATATCCCAGGAATTACATCTGTAGAGGCCAAGAGCACGGCGTGCTGCAGGGGGCTGCTGTGTCTGCACCCAAATCACCTAAAGTTACACCTCCTATAACCACCTCCTCTTCCTCCACTCCCAGACCCCCTCCAGCTACCCATCCCAGTCTTCGTCAGAAACTTTTCCTGAGCAACGTTGACCTCTGTGCCACCACCCCCACCCCTCCAATTCATAGGTCCCATAGTAGCACCTCAGCCAAAAAAAGTCCGGTATCAGTGGTGCGTGTTAGAGGTCTGTGGAGTGCACCGGCCACCAGGGCAGCCAGTGTGACACGGAGCCAAAGCACTGCAGTCCACCCCCTGTAAAGCACCTTAAGTTGGACACTGACAGACGGGAGGGGGTGAAGACACCTGGTGGAAAAACTGCTCACAAGGGTCTCGGGGGGAGTGCCGAGTCAGCTGTGACTCCTCCCAAGGTGGTAAAGGGGCAGAAGAAGTCTCCAAAGTCTGGTAGGAGCAGCACGGCGGGGAAGGCCGCCATCCTCCCCGCTGGCCAGGATGCCACTGCCAGCACTATCGTCACTGGTCCGGAGACCACCGCCAGAGTCAGTGCCGAGGAGGGCAGCAAAATCCTCACTGGTCCGGAGACCACCGCCAGAGTCAGTGCCCAGGAGGGCAGCACTATCGTCACTGGTCCGGAGACCACCGCCAGAGTCAGTGCCCTGGAGGGCACCAGTATCGTCACTGGTCAGGAGACCAGAGCCAGAATCAGTGCCCAGGAGGGCAGCAGTATCGTCACTGATCCGGAGACCACCGCCAGAGTCAGTGCCTTGGAGGGCACCAGAATCGTCACTGGTCCGGAGACCACCGCCAGAGTCAGTGCCCTGGAGGGCAGCACAATCGTCACTGGTCAGGAGACCACCGCCAGAGTTAGTGCCCAGGAGGGCAGCAGTATCGTCACTGGTCCGGAGACCACCGCCAGAGTCAGTACCCTGGAGGGCACCAGTATCATCACTGGTCAGGAGACCACCGCCAGAGTCAGTGCCCAGGAGGGCAGCAGTATCGTCACTGGTCCGGAGACCACTGCCAGTGTCAGTGCCCTGGAGGGCAGCACAATCGTCACTGGTCAGGAGACCACCGCCAGAGTCAGTGCCCAGGAGGGCAGCAGTATCGTCACTGGTCCGGAGACCACCGCCAGAGTCAGTGCCCTGGAGGGCACCATTATCGTCACTGGTCCAGAGACCACCGCCAGAGTCAGTGCCCTGGGGGGTAGCACAATCGTCACTGGTCCGGAGACCAACGCCAGAGTCAGTGCCCTGGAGGGCAGCACAATCGTCACTGGTCAGGAAACCACCGCCATAGTCAGTGCCCAGGAGGGCCCTGCCAGCCACAGCCCCGCTGGGCAATGAGGGACCGTCATGCCACACACCAATGCACAGGTCAGAGACAGCAAAGTCAAGCACCGCTGAACAGGGCAGAGACCGCCATGGTAAAGACCGCTGAACAGGGCAAAGACTGCCTTGGCAAAGCACCGCGGAACAGGTCAGAGACAGCAAAGTCAAGCACCGCTGAACAGGGCAAAGACCGCCATGGTAAAGACCGCTGAACAGGGCAAAGACCGCCATGGCAAAGCACCGCTGAACAGGTCAGAAACTGCAAAGTCAAGCACCGCTGAACAGGGCAAAGACCGCCATGGTAAAGACCGCTAAACAGGGCAAAGACAGCAAAGTCAAGCACCGCTGAACAGGGCATAGACCTCCATGGCAAAGCACCGCTGAACAGGTCAGAGACAGCAAAGTCAAGCACCGCTGAACAGGTCAGAGACAGCAAAGTCAAGCACCGCTGAACAGGGCAAAGACCGCCATGGCAAAGCACCGCTCAACAGGGCAAAGACCGCCAACTCAAGCATCGTTAGCCCATGTGCAGCTGGGACAGTGACGGAATTGGGACCGTCACGGGCAGGATAAAGCACTCTGGGCACCAGTCCCCCTCCAGAACCAGTGGACAACAGCATCCACTCCGTCTGTCCTGCACAGGATGAAGCACTCTGGGCACCAGTCCCCCTCCAGAACCAGTGGAGAACAGCATCCACTCCATCTGTCCTGCACAGGATGAAGCACTCTGGGCACCAGTCCCCCTCCAGAACCAGTGGAGACATGCATCCACTCCGTCTGTCCTGCACAGGATGAAGCACTCTGGTCACCAGTTCCCCTCCAGAACCAGTGGAGAACAGCATCCACTCCGTCTGTCCTGCACAGGATGAAGCACTCTGGGCACCAGTTCCCCTCCTGAACCACTGGAGAACAGCATCCACTCCGTCTGTCCTGCACAGGATGAAGCACTCTGGGCACCAGTCCCCTTCCAGAACCAGTGGAGACATGCATCCACTCCATCTGTCCTGCACAGGATGAAGCACTCTGGGCACCAGTCTCCCTCCAGAACCAGTGGAGAATGTTATCGACTTGAGAGACTGTGGCTTTGCACTCCCCAGGATGGAAGAGTGGGCAACCCACCCACTGTAGAGACTTGAGAGACTGTGGCTTTGCACTCCCCAGGATGGTACAGTGGGCAATCCACACACTGTAGAGAATTGAGAGACTGTGGCTTTGCACTCCCCAGGATGGAACAGTGGGCAAACCACCCACTGTAGAGAATTGAGAGACTGTGGCTTTGCACTCCCCAGGATGGTACAGTTGGCAAACCACCCACTGTAGAGACTTGAGAGACTGTGGCTTTGCACTCCCCAGGATGGTACAGTGGGCAATCCACCCACTTGTGAGACTTGAGAGACTGTGGCTTTGCACTCCCCAGGATGGTACAGGGGGCAATCCACCCACTTTAGAGAACTGAGAGACTGTGGCTTTGCACTCCCCAGGATGGAACAGTGGGCAAACCACCCACTGTAGAGAATTGAGAGACTGTGGCTTTGCACTCCCCAGGATGGTACAGTGGGCAAACCACCCACTGTAGAGACTTGAGAGACTGTGGCTTTGCACTCCCCAGGATGGTACAGTGGGCAATCCACCCACTTGTGAGACTTGAGAGACTGTGGCTTTGCACTCCCCAGGATGGTACAGTGGGCAATCCACCCACTGTAGATACTTGAGAGACTGTGGCTTTGCACTCCCCAGGATGGTACAGTGGGCAACCCACCCACTGTAGAGACTTGAGAGACTGTGGCTTTGCACTCCCCAGGATACATCAATGGGCATGGAGCCACGTCGTGGATCTGGCGTGGTGCTGTAATCCGGCTGAGGTGGCCCCCTTCCCTTCCCCCCGAGGTGCCTGTTGTATTTCTATCTGATGCCCCTGCAGTGTTCTTTCCGTTTGTGGACAGGTATCTAGTGTGGGCCTCGCCCATGCTTTGTGGGCCCAGTGGTTCACGGACATTGATATGTGCATACCTGCACTCCTAATCATAATGTATAATTTCTTGAATGTGTGTATATATCTGTATATATTTGGTTACTGTATTTTGATACATTACAATGGTTGAACTCATTTACTTTTGTCTTTGCATTCTTCCGGGGGGGGTTTTGGGTTGTTACTGTGATGTTTGGAAATGCACTGGTGTGTGTGTTGTAATGTGCGAGGATCGGGGTGGGGGTGGGGGTGTTGCTTGTGTGTTCCCCTGACTTTTGCTTCCCCCCTCCCCTATGTCGTAGGTGCAGTACTCACCGTTGTCTTCGGCGCCGCCGTTGCTGGTGTTCATAGAGGAGCAGGAAGACAAGGGCAGGGAGTATTTGTAGCTCCGGCTCCATGGTGCCCTCCTTCCTCGTGGAGTGTGTTAAGGTGAGCGTTTTCCCATTGCAGAAGCTGTTTCCGCCGTGTTTTTATCCACGGTGAATCCACCCCAGAAAAAGTGGCGGATTGGTGGGTTGTGATACTGTGGGCGGTACATTGTCTTCCGCCTGTCTGTTGGCGGTGACCGTTGCGCTGCTTGTCTGTACCGCCGTGCGGTCGGAGTGTTAAAGTGGCTGTCTATGTTGGCGGTTTCTGCCAGGGTCATAATTCCCTTTTTTTTTCGCCGGCCTGTTTGCGGTACTACTGCAGCTTTAACACCATCCGCCAGGGTTGTAATGACCCCCATAGTCTTTTTTCTGGATATTTTCTTCAGCGGGACGAACCTGCCAGTCCAATCCGAGCTCCTGGAATTCTTCTTCGGATACACGTCGCGGGAGCCCTCGGTGGAGATTTTTACCTTCGGACTTAGTCCTTTTTTCAAGGTGAAAATCATTCGACAGAGGCAAATCTGAATCTTGATCCAACGTCCTTGGAGCCCTCTTCAGATACGCTGGCTGGGAGGTCCCGGTCAACTTCCTACATTCGGACTTACTCACTTTTTTGGAGATTTTCTTCACCGGGACGAACCTGCAAGTCAGGCTGAGTCATGGTTGAGGCAAGCCGGCTACAGTTGCTGCTGAGGATCGGTCCATCCATTGAGCTTTTTTCCAAAAGTTCTCCAAACTTCTCCAAATGTCTGGATCTTCTTCCAGATGTTCTTTTAAGGTTCTTTTGAGGTCCACAATTCATCCCGAGGTTCCAGAAGCTCTGAGATGCTCCTTGAGGGTGCGGAGTACAACTCCCAGAATGCACCTGGCGCAAACTCCTTTTTGGCCACTGGACAGTGGCCAGCTAGTTGGTTTCTTCAGGAGTTGGTGCAGGGGACTCTGGTTAGCAAGTTTTCACCTGTAGCAATCAGGAAGTCCCTCCTTGAAACAGTTGAAGCCAGGCAAAGTCCTTCTTGTGGTGAAGCCCAAGTATGCAGCTGGTGCAGTCCTCCAGAGTGCAGTGTCCAGGTGCAGGCCAGGGGTCCAGCAGGGCAGTCCTTATTCTTCTGTAGTTCTTTCTTGTTGGAATCTGATAGGTATCTGAGGTGTGGGTGCAGGTCTGCCAGTTTTATCCTTGCTCTTGGATGAAAAACAGGGGTGTCCTGGATCTCCAATCAGGGACAGGGTCCTTCCCTTTGTGATGACCACTTCCTGGGAAGTGTGGCAAAAATCAATCCCAGGGAGCAACATCCCACAAAAATCCATCATGGCTGAAAGCGATTTTTGGAGGTTACATCTGCCTGAGCCCACCCACTGGTGTGGCTAGACATCCTAAAGACACCCCTCTCCTGCCCTCTCCTAATCTAATCAAGGGGGCACCTAATTGTCTGGGTTTGCAGGATGTGAGGTGTTACTGGTTGCTCCAAATGTCCTTCTCTGCCTTTGAAAGACCAGGTTAGCAGCCCTTCCTGCTTCACCATCTGCTCAGGGGAGATCCCCTCCCCCAGGCACATCTCTTTGTGTTGCTCCAGGCCACTTCACACCTCATCAAGGCAGCCTGGCCAGGCTGCCAGAGGCTGGCCAATCAGAACAAAGCAGCAAAAAACACTGCAGGGTTGAAGTTAGCAACTTTTCAGGTAAAGTTTAAAACTCTTTACCTGAACAAGTTATATTAAATCCAACAACTGGAAGTTATGGGATATATTATATCAATTAATTTGATACCAAACTTGTAGTATCTGTTACTCAAGGGGATTTTTAAAATTAAAATAAAGTCTCCCCATTCTAGCCTATGGAGGCCATTCACTACAATGAGGCAAAAAACAAATTTGGCTGTTTTACCTTACCGGGGCTTATAAAACTGTTTTTATGAGGTCCCTGCTTATAGTTACATGGCACCCAGCCCTAGGGGCATATGTATAAATAAGGTAGTTTAAGACTTTGGAATTACTTTTAATTCCAAAGTCTAATTTGCATGTAACTTTAATTTAAGAGCAGCCAGCAAGGCAGGCCTGCCTTTAAAATGACACTGGCCACCTCAGCAGTGCACCTATGGGGGCACTACCTATGCTAGCGTCCCTAAACCTCCATGCCCTACCATATACTAGAGACTTATAGGTAGGTTAATTTTGCCAATTATAATTAGCCTAATTTGCATATCCACTTTACACAGAGCACTGGCCCTGGGACTGGTAAGTAGTACCCAGGGCACAGCCAGGAGTCAGTAACCATCAGTACCTGTTCAAAAAGTTTGAGGGTGGACAGGGCAAAAAGGAGGACTTTCCTACAGAATGTATCTTTGTTCATTGCCAGATGTTGATGCTGAGTCCCAATAAATTGTTGTGTGTTTGTTCCCTGAACTACCTTATGTTGGATGCACAAAACTACGTGAGGTGACATCACAGCCATCCCCATACACATCTTACCACATGGATGTTTTCAATTTGGGACAACATGTATTTACATGACAGCAGGAGCTGTGTATGCATGTAGTATGTGTGATGTGTGTGTAAATTGAGCTATGTGTATGTTATACCACCTCAAAGAGAGAGATAAATGGGGAGGCTATTACTGGAGAAACACGCCGGCCTCTTGATCTATCATATACACAAAAGAGATGCAAACTCTGCTGTACACAGTACTTTAAATGCTACTTCATCACCCACGAGATGAGAGGAAATCACTCACAGTTTCTCATTCCATCCCCCTATTTATCCATAGTCATGTATTTAGACATTTCCAAGAATTGTATGAGGAAGGCTCACTCAAGTAATGTGACATGCTTCATCATGGACAACCTCATCCCACCCTGGTAAGGTGATGCTACCAGAGGGAACTCAAACTCGAGGGGGGTCTTACCTGCAGGAGTTCTTTGACATTTACTATTCTGGACAAATTACTGGGATCCAGATAACTATTAATGAAAAACCTTTGGGTCAGCAACAAGATACATCTTTATTAAGTGGTAACCTTTGTACGATTAAAAAAACACAAGATAAACTCGGAGGACAACATTGGATACAATGGCCTATGTGCCTCAATTATGTCAACATGTTCCTGCCCATTTCAAGGCCTATCCAGGTCTGGGGCATTAATCAGAGCTACAGGGATCCTGCATGCTACACTAATTATAATGTGCTGAAGGAAAGGACCTACCTTCCCATACCCTCCAAAGGTCAATTAACTTAGTAAAGAGGATGGAATATAATACATTTGACCAACACTATTCCAAAGGTGGATAAGTAGTATTATAGTATCTTTAGAGTCTTTTATTTGAGTATATCTTGCTTCGAGAGAGAACACCAGTGGCACACGTTATAACAATCAATCATAGCATTTGTAAAGCGCACTACTCACCTGTGAGGGTCTCAAAACGCTGAGGGAGGGGGCAACAAGCACATCGTGCTTTAAAAAGTGTTGCACTGAACAAGTGAAGACAAACATATGCTGTTTTCATTACATCAATCATTTTACCAAGCCACCTAAGGCCCTGTGCCTAGTGGTCTGTAGGGGGTTGGGACCCCCAGCAGTCACATACTAGGGAAAGGTTAAGTGTAAAAATGCCATATTGTCATTTCCATTAATTAAATGGATGGTTCCTCATGTCAGGGGGACAGGCCGGTGCAACACACACATGCAGTTAAGCCAGTTACTGGGCACACATAGCATTGGAGCGGAATCCCCCTTTTGTCTTTAAACCAGGTCCCTCTATCACACCACTTACTTCACCAGCGATGGCTGCCTTCAAAATCCTAACCACGCCCCTCTTACATCCAATGCAAACTGAGGGAAGAAAACCCAAGGTGGTGCGTAAATAGTGTATACAACACCGCTTTCCTGCTGTTCCAAAATGAGTTGTAGGTGCACTACTCACTATTCGTGTCAGACCCAGCCTCCAGCACACAATTCACCACTCTACTTTTGGTAGATGTGCACTCTGAAAATAAAAAAACAACCCTCTTCCGAAGGGCGTGTTGCAAAAGCCTCATGTTTGTATCACCACACATCCCAGGAGTGCTTTCTGCCATTTACTGGGTCTTCTCAAGTCATCTGGGCATTGTGATTTAGCGAAGTCTTGGTATGCCGACTTTGTGATGTTGTATCCAATGTTTCTCCTGTCGTACTAATACCAGAGTTGTACACCAGCCATGTCCATGAGTATGGTCAAATTTCCAGTTCTCTTTATCGAGAACCAGTGGGCATAATTATAGGCTTTATGATGAAATACTGTCAAATGCTTACCCGTCTATTGACTTGAAGAAACACATTCCACGGATATGAGCCTCTCTGATTTCTGGATTTTGTAAAATGAGAACATTAAAGAAATTAGTCACAATAGTCCAACAGGTTTTATATAAGGTAGCCCAAATTTTTGAGAGCACAGTCCTCTATCAATAAAGAACCGCTGGTTCTGTACAGGTGTTTCTACCAATGCTATAGCAATAGCAAAGGCAGTCTAAATTCTATTCAAAAAGATGCCTAGATATTATATGGATACTTGTCATTTTTAGGGGAACCAAATCTGTGAACACCACATGAAAATAGAGAAAACTACCTCACAGAATACCACCAAGACAGTCTTATATTATTCATACCTATTAAATAGAGACCAAGCTAATGTTCAGAAAGATAGCGTCATTCAGACCTTCAGTGTCTGTACATAATCTGGACACTCATCTTTGTTCACTCTTTAGTAGGGCTCGACTCGTATCTCTTCTCTTACTCTCTAGTCTCTCAATTATGCGTCACTCCATGTCGTCAGCTGTGTGGTTCTTCTCAATAAAGTGTCTTGTTAATTTGGTGTTATCCTTCTTACACCTGTTGAACAACCATTTCAGTGATATCTCTGGGCACGCTGGTTTAGTGAATAGGCATGCTGCTTGTGCTCTTTAGCCTAGCAACGTTTTATTTTATTTCTTTTTATTCTCTTAGAAATGGCCATATTTGTGGTGGTGTTTTATTTTCTTTATCTTGTTGTCCTTTCACCTAGGAAAGCATTACATTTCTTAGCACAGCATTCTTTCACTCTGTGCTTTCATCAAGGCTGCAGCAAAATATGATTGTCGGCACAAGTGGTACACTGAATCTTGAACATTCACAGAAACCCACTTATTTTTATGTGGGGAGACTTTCTCAGAACATCAGCTGTTTTATTTAAAAAACATTTCCCTGTCTTATGTACGTTAGAGGGATGTTCCAGCCAGATGATTACGACTGCATGCTGTTTGACTTCGTTACAGCTGCTCACTGAAACTACCAGTTCCCTGGCCAATATGGGGATGGTGTCTCTATAGATAACAGACTTCTCCTTCTGTCATATTCAGGTATGGGGATGATGTCTTCCCTGGGGGGGATCCTGAAGGGTGGATTAGGGATTATCTTGCTGTGCTCTAGCATAGCTTAAATCAGAATTGCATATATTGTGTATATTGACCGTATGGTGGGACTTTTTCTGTGTTTCACTTTTCTTGACACCATTTTGCTTCTAGTATGTTTCATCATTCTAATTAGTGCATTTCATGCTACTTTATCTAAGATGTAGCTGATTCAATTAATCTTATTGAACTACTCCCTGCCTCTGTTTGTCTTCGCATGCGTGAGACTAATGTAACTGAGATAAAGGGATGAGGTCTGACCCACCATTATTTCCCCGAGAATGCATAATGTCATGCATCCGGTTGCCACAAATCATCCCTGCTCGTGGGCAAAGATGAGGCACTGCTCACTGTCCGGAAACAGATTAGGCCTACAGTTCTCACATGGTGTAGGATTGGACTCAATTCCCCACAATTCAGGTGATGCTGCCACCCAAATCTAGTAGCCATATTTGTACAATGATTGCCAATGTGACAAGGAGCTGCCAACTTTTAGTCAGGCTCTACTTTTTGAATCCTCCTGAATATCTTTGTCTCACTACGTGCTAAAGGCACCTCAATACTATATAATGAGATGTCAGTGGTATTGAGGTTTTTCTCTTCAGCTAGGTAGATAGTACCTATTCGATGCTGTAGGTTGTTCATGCTTGAACCTTAAGGGATTGATACCCATTTGGTGTCCTTATCTCCAAACAAATATATCCACTATGCTGAACCGGCAACGGGTGGTAATTGCAGTAAACATGCGACCTCCTCTCACTGCACATTTGCTAACCAATGGCCTTGCAGCCCATGGGGGTACTGTAACATTTGTAGTTGAGGCTCATCCAGCCTATAGAACATAAACATTTTATTTGTGGGTCAACCTTTCAGCAGTCGATGGGAACACTAATACATTTTGTCATTACACACCTGCTAATATGCCTGCACAATACAGAGCATATGCATATTTAGAGATACCTTTATCTTTTCAAGATCATAATAATTGGCTTAATGGCACCCTACCCCATACAATACTACACATTAGGTTAGGTCCTCTGAGCAATTATGGTCCTACCTGGCCTTTATTGGCCATATATACACTGCATCCTGATACAGGCACCTTGCCGGTAGCTGAGGTTCGCCGCTTATACGTTGAACTCCCAGATATATATAGACTCGTAGTACAGTTTGCAATGCAAACATTCAATACCAACCCAGCACAAGCTGCCCCAGTACAACTGTATGCACTCACTCCAGGCATTAACCCTGCTATTGTACATTTGATCATGGTTAATGTACCTGCCAAATGGGAAGAAATTCCTTTTTGGTTAGCTCAAAAAATAAATGTGCTGGAAGCAGTATTTCCCCATATGGCACTTCAACATAAACATAGAATTCTCACTATGTGTTTGCCATTGGGGATGGTTCCCACAGTAGACAACTGCACTACTTGGGACATGGTATTTGCCACGCTCTGTACTACTGCACACGGAAACCAATGCTTGACAATCTTCCTGAAGTGTTAAAACAAGCTCAAGATGCATACGGTGCTGCCTCGGCCCTAGACTTTGGAATGTAATTAATGGACAATTTTGCCAATGTATCTTCAATAATATTAAGTAATCTTAAAGGGGAAGCAGTATGATATTTTGAGCCCACACTGGCACCTGTAATGCAGGTATTCATTGAAGGACTGGACCAAGTAGTACAAATCACAGACTGATAATGTTAACTGTCCTGGATCTGTGTGTCCCTTTGCCATCAACAGATCCTTTAGCTCTGCTAATTGTGCAGTGCAGGCCCCTAGGGCGTGCATGTAGGTGTGTTGTAGATGGAATTCACCATCCTTCATGTAGCCACTCACAACCATACAGGCAGAGGAGTATTGATGTTTGGTGTCTCTGGTTGGGCTCTAAAAATGGTTGATTTCATGCTATCTAAATTAGAATATTTTACTGTATTTGAAAGTGAAGATGTTTACGATTGAAAGAAAGTTATGGAGATATGTTTTGTTACAATTATTATTGACATCATTACATTCATAGAGCAAGTACCCCAAAAAATATGAATAATTACACACAAAGGAAACATTGTCCAACTCTGCCAATGCAGAGTTCTAAAGCATGCTCTGAAAACTTTGCATATTTTTCTGGGCACGATGTTAAAAATGATGAGTCATAATATTTTAAATTGACAATAATGGAAATGCACCACATTTTATTGACTGATATGAAATTGATTTACTCTGATTGCTTTGTTCCCCAGTTGGCTACAGAAGGCTCTGAATATTGCCTGACATCAATTGATTTAAAAAGTATACGGGGAACTAAAAATTGGCAAATAAGGGGAAAGGAAGCTTTAGTTAGAGCATGCCTGATACCTGTTAAAATTATATCGTTAAATGAAACTGTACAACATACAAGTTGTTTAGGCTTGGCAAAGATGGGGAATTGAATACACCCAGTGTCCCTGCCACGCCTAAATTTTATAAATGGCAAAAATATATCAATGCAACTGAAGATCATCTCGACAGGTGGGTCCAAACGGAACATTTAAGACATTACTTTCATGTCCTGGTGGGTAGTAATTGTGGCTGTCATGCACGTTTTGTGCACTCCACAGGGTATTTTACCAGGAATAGACCAGACCCTTGCTATGTGTCATCATAGCATTTGTATATAGTAACAACATAGAGTCCAGGGAATTGATTCCAGCAATGGTTAAAAAGTTCCTCACTAGATGCTGTTAAAGAATTCCTCAGTCTCCTGTCTAATAACACACACTTGCAGTCCCCAGAAGACAACATAAAAAGCGCTTCTTATATGCAGTTTTAATTAAATTTGAAAACTTTCCCAACAAGAAGCTACTGCCCGATTAAGGCAAATAGAACAGGAAAATTTACAGAAGACATTAGCCATTGTAGATAAGGGGATTAACACCTTGTCCAACGACATATACAACTTAAACAACATAGTTTCATGTGCAATAGACACTGTACAAAGTGGCATGTCATTTTTATAACATGGACAGAGCAAGCTAAGGCCCCTTTATGCAGCTGGGCCGGACACTATAAACACTGAAACCTGGTCGCATTCCCTGGCACCATGTCAACACGATGGATATTTCCTCAGCATTCAATTTGATGCAACAGCAACAAATAATGGCTTTGAAGGAAGCTACTTATGTTATGTTAAACACTGAGAGATTGGAAAAGTTGTCTTTTACTGTGGCTGAAATAACATCCTCTGAATGGTTAATAGATGGGGTCATTAATCTTCCTATTACAACACTGCAGTTCAAGTCCTGCTTGAAACACATTCCGGTAGGTAGAAATGAAAGGCTGGGAGTTAGTTAAATTCATAAGGTTTCGGAGCTTCCCTTTTTGCACAAATGTCTCAATGGCATGAAGGATGTTTTTCTTAGCAGCAGTGAGACTTCTCTGAGCCATTCTATGGTTTGTAGGCAGTTGTCTATGCACGGGGTGTGTAACACTTCAGCAGTGACTTTAGCTTGCTATCTGAAGGGAGTTCCAGTCCCCTTTATTAGACCAGAGTTCCAGATCCTCTCTAATAGAAGCTATGTGCTTCTTAACAGTGAGAGCTGTTGTGGAATGCAAGCCAGAATTGCTTATGTTGTTTCAGTCTTCCAGATCATCACCTGTTGCATCCCTTTTTCCCTATGTAACAATTGAAAGTAGCAGATATTTGGTCGTACATTGCTACTTCAAATGTGAATCGATGCACCTCTTCCATAAGCTGATCTTGTAATAGAAAGGGTTACACTACAGGTGATTGATCAACTCCTAAAACTGAGAAAGGGGAATGAAATGACTCCTAATGACTGTATTTTGGACTGTGCACACATGGTCTTAACTCAAAATGTATTTGAGAATGAGGGCACTTTTTATTTGCAAACAAATGGGACATCTATGTGCCCGAGACTGGCATGTCTGTATGTGCATAGCTTTGAAACAGAATTAATCTATAATTAAGATAACCCTTTCATAACAAGATCAGGTTATGGAAGAGGTATTGCAATGATATTGTAGTGACATGGAAAGGGACTGAGAATGAGGCTGCAGATTGTAATGACTGAATTAACTGCCAGGACCCTTCCCTCAGATTCACAATGAATACCAGCAAGACAGAGATGCTGTTCCTGGACTTATGGATTTATCCTGATGAGGGAACCCTTAAAACAGAAGTACATTATAAACCAACAGACAAAAATAGCCTACTGAGATTTGAGAGTTTCCATCCCATCCATAGGAAGGTCTACCCATTGGGAAATTCCTCACGTTATATTGCAATTGTACTGAAGTATACAAGGAACATGCAAAAAAACTGATTACCAAACTCAGAAAGAAGAAATAATATCAAAAGCAAATAAGAGGGCTTGGAGTACTGACAGAGAAGCCCGTCTTGCCACCTACTAAGACCTCAGATTACATACCCGTTTTTGCAACCACTTTTAGTCCTAGTTCCAATCGGGTAAAAAAGCTAATTGAAAAGGACTGAAGTATTCAGAATTCAGGGTAACTAAATATTGTTCTCATTCGGAAGAAGCCAGAACCTTTGTGATTTGCTGGTTCACAGAGGCACTCAAAAACAAGTCAATAACACACAAAGAAGACTATGGAATACACCAGAGCCAAAAGGCCACCAACCATGTGGGAACTGTGGTGTGTGCCGCTTCACGACGAAATACAGAATGATTGATCTAGTGCTTACTACACCAGGAGTACTGAAACATCTTACCACATGGACCTTAGAGAATGTTTACATTTTGAAACGGCCACGCAACCTGATGTATGTCGGCATGACAACAAGAAAAGTACACACAAGGATTACAGAACATAGAAGTACAATAAGTTGTAAGAAGGATAACACCAAATTAACAAGATACTTTATTGAGCAAAACCACATGGCTGATGTCATGGAATGGTACATAATTTAGAGACATGAGAGTAAGAGAGAAAATACGAGTAGAGCCTTACTAAAATGTGAACAGAAATGGGTGTCCAGATTACATACAGACACTGAGGGTCTGAATGTCAAAATCCCATGGGGCCTTTTAGGACAACATTAGTTTGGCCTCTCTTTAATGGGTATGAATACTACCTCCTGGTGGTATCCTGTGAGGTTGTTTCCTCTATTTTGCAATGGAATTCACAGATGTGGGTCTCTTTGTGACAAGTATCCACATAGCATCTAGGCATCTTTTTTGGATACAATTTAGACTACCTTTGCTATTGCTATAGCATTGGTATCAATGCCTGTACAGAACCAGCAGTTCTTTCTAGATTGAGGACTGTGCTTTCAAAAAATTGGGCTACCTTATATGAAACCTGTGGGACTATTATGTCTAATGTACAGTTCTTTAATGTTCTCATGAAAAAAATCTAGATATCAGAGAGGTGCATATCAGGGGACTGTGTTTCTGCAAATCAATAGATAGGTAAGCATTTGACAGTTTTTCATCATAAAGCCGATAATTATGCCTGCTGGTTCTGGATAGAGAGAATCAGGAGTTGGTCCACGCCTACGGCGTGGCTGGTGTAAAATGCAGGCATTAGTACACTAGGAGGAACATTGGATATGAC
The DNA here is from genome assembly GCF_031143425.1 of Pleurodeles waltl. Lineage (NCBI taxonomy): Eukaryota > Metazoa > Chordata > Amphibia > Caudata > Salamandridae > Pleurodeles > Pleurodeles waltl. The sequence goes on along the minus strand of NC_090444.1, from coordinate 312,481,627 downwards.
AACACAAAGTCGGCGTACCCGGACTTCGCCAAATCACCATGCCCAGATGACTTGAAAAGACCTGGTAATTGGCAAAAAGTGCTCCTGGGATTTGGAGTGATATGAAGATGAGGCTTATGCAACACGTCCTTACGGACAGGGGTGTACTTGTTTTCTGAGTGTACGCCTATGGAAAGTGGGGAGGTGAGTCGTGTGCTGGAGGCAGGGCCGACACGAATAGTCGGTAGCCTTCTGCGACTGATTTTGGAATAGCAAGAAAATGGTGTGGTATTCAGTATTTATGCTCTAACTCGGGTTTTCTTCCCTTAGTTCTTGTTGGTTCTAATGGCATTTTTACACTTAACCCTTCTCTTTTATTTGGTTCCCACCCCCTACAGACCATGAGGCAAGGGGCCTTAGGTTAGTAGGTAAAAAGATTGATGTAATAAAAGCAGCATGTGTTTGTCTCCACGTTTGCAGTGCCACACTATTTAAAGCATGATGTGTGTGTATTATCACATGTGTCACTAGTGTTCTCTCATGATGTAAGATATACTCAAATAAGAGACTTTTCATGTTTGGCAAAGATACTGTAACACTACTCATCCACCTTTGGAATAATGTTGATCTAATGTATTATATTATATCATCTTTTTTATTTTAATTTGACCTTTGGAGGGTATGGGAAGGTAGGTCCTTTTCTTGAGCACAGTCTAATTAATGTTGCATGCAAGATCCGCTGTAGCCCTGATGGATGCCCGGACCTAAATAGGCCTTGAAAAGGACAGAAGCATTTTGGCCTAAGTGAGGCACATAAGGGCAATTGTACCTAACATTGTGTTCCATTTTTATCTTGCAATTTTTTGCCCCACTCAATAAAGAGATATCTAGTGGTTTACCTTGAGGTATTTTTATTAATAGTTGTCTGGATCCTAGTAATCTGTCCAGAATAGTAAATCTCTAAGACATCCCTTAGCTAAGACCACCCCCTGAGGTTGAGTCCACCCTGGTAGGATTACTTTACCAGGGTGATATGAGGCTGGCTATGATGAAGCACGTCAGATTACGTGAGTGTGCCTTCCTCATCCAATTCTTGAAACTGTCCAAATCCATGATTATGGGTAAATAGGTGGATGTAATAAGAGGCTGAGTGATTTCCTCTCCTCTTGCAGGCTTAGAATAGTATCCCAAGTACCTTATACCGCGAGGTTCACACCTCTTTTGTATATGTGTGAGCTACGTGTATGTTGCCACTGAGATTTCAATCCACATCTGGCCTTGCTAAACTGTTGTATTGAAGGTATATCCTGACTCACTCTGCCCTTCAGGTTGCCACATACACAACACATGAAAGTGATGGGAATGGAGTTTCATGTATATTCTGTCTGCTCAGCCTGCAGAGACCAGGGACTGTCAACTGCACCTCTCAGGATGGTGTTGAGTCACTTATGCCATGCAACTGTAGCACTGTGCCCACTCCCTGTATCCCAGTTGATCCTGTTATGTGGCCAACTCTAGGCTGTGTGCAGCTTAGAGGCTCTTTCCCTGATGAGTATGAAAACGGTTTTGGGAAGAGTTAATGATCTGTGACCAATCTGCAGTTGGCATTATTGTCAATGTGTGTATCTGTCCCCTGACAGGTCCCTTACACACACAGCCCTGTTGTCACCTTCACACAGATCAATGTAGTCCTTTGCAGGCTTATTTCATATATGATAGTCCCACAGTGCAGACAGTGTGTGGATTCCTGTGAGCCCATGATATGTGATTCAGTAGCTTGGCCACATGGCAGTAAAATGGACAATGGATGCTTTCGTTTGTGGGATGCCATCTCTGTAGGATGGACACATATGTCTAAAAGTACATGACACAAAACTCCACCCCCAGAGGTAGCATGAGTATGGTTTTTTTAGTCCACATGTCCACACATGGATAGGGATGCATTTGTGTGTACCCACCATGCCAGTCCCCTCATTGCTACCCATGTGTAATGCTTGGGTTTGGACTCTGGCCGTAGCCTGTAGGAACTGTATGCAGAGAATCATTCTCACAGACTGGGACTGTTTTAATGCATCCATGCCAAAGGGGTCTACCTTTAAGAAGCCACAGAGGAGTGATGTGTCCCATAGTTCCACAGATCTCAGTCAGATTGCTAGAGCATGACCCACTGTTGGAAAATGGGTTATTGGTAGGGCAGGTAGGTACCTACACCTAGCAACAAGCCACTAACCTCCACATAGGTACAGTTAGGTCTCAGTAAATTAATCCCAGCTCAACCCTTGGTAGCTTGGCAACGAGCGTCAAGGCTTAACTTAGGAGACAAAGTGTAAAGCATTCAAATATCACAAAACAGTAATTAAATAAAACACAGGAAACAGTTTAAAAATCCAAAACCAATTTATAAAAATAGTTTATATTTTTATCTTTAAAATGACACAAAAACGATTAAAATCGGTTCAGGGGAACCGGAGATATGAATTTTTAAAGAATTATTACTTTTCTAGCGCTTAGAAACAAAAAGCGCCAATCGGGTCATCTGGTTGCACCTCGACCGGGGCAAAGTCAAACTTTCAGACCGACCGCGATGGAGCCCTGCTCGGCTACAGGTCGCGGGAGGCCTCGGTTAAAAAGTTACCTTCTGACTTAGTCTTTATTTTGAAGTTTTTCTTCACCGGGACGAACCTGCCAGTTGAATCCGACCTCCTGAAGCCCTTGTCCGGATACGCGATGTGGGTTTCCTCGGTGGAGACTTTTACCTTCGGACTTAGTCGTTTTTTCGAGATGAAAATCCTTCGACCGGGGTAAACCTGGATCTTGATCCGACGTCCATGGAGCCCTTCTCGGATACGATGGCTGGGAGGTCCCGGTCAACTTTTTACGTTCGGACTTAGTCTCTTTTTTGGATGTTTTTCTTTACCGGGACGAACCACGAAGTCAGGCCGGGTCGCGGTTGAGGCAAGCCGGCTACAATTTCCGCGGCGGGTCGGTCCCTCTCTGGAGCTTTTTTCAAAAAATTCTCAAATCTTTTCCAAACTTCTGGGGCTTCACCCAGATGTTCTATTAAGGTTCTTTTGGGGTCCACAGCTCACCCCAAGGGTCCAGAAGTTCTGTGATGGTCCTTGGGGGGTGCGGACTTCAACTCCCAGAATGCACCTGGCGCAAACTCCTTTTTGGCCACTGGACAGTGGTCAGCTGGTCACTTTCTTCAGGAGTTGGTGCACGGGACTCTGGTTAGCAATTTTTCACCTGTAGCAAACAGGGAGTCCCTCCTTGAACCAGTTGAAGCCAGGCAAAGTCCTTCTTGTGGTGAAGCCCAAGTGTGCAGCTGGTGCAGTCCTTCTGAGTGCAGGGTCCAGGTGCAGGCCAGGGGTCCAGCAGGGCAGTCCTTCTTCTTTAGTTCCTTTCTTGTTGAATTCTGGAGGGGATCTGAGGTGTGGGTGCAGGTCTGCCAGTTTTATCCTTGCTCCTGGGTGAAAAGCAGGGGGGCCCTGGTTCTCCAATCAGGGACAGGGTCGTCCCCCTGTGATGACCACTTCCTGGGAAGTGTGGCAAAAATCCTTCCCAGAAGGCAACAGTCTCTAAAAATCCAACATGGATGAATCAGATTTTTGGAGGTTACATCTGGCTGAGCCCACCCACTGGTGTGGCTAAAAATCATAAACACACCCCTCTCCTGCCCTCTCCTAATCTAATCAAGGGGGCACCTAATTGTCTGGGGTTGCAGGATGTAGGGGTGTTGATGGGTGCTGCAAATGTCCTTCTCTGCCTTTGAAGACCAGCTTGGCAGCCCTCCCCCTTCCTGCCTCACCATCTGCTGAGGGGAGATTCTCTCCCCCAAGCACATTCCTTTGTGTGAAGCCTGGCCACTTCACACCTCATCAAGGCAGCCTGGCAGAAGCTGCTGCAGGCTGGCCAATCAGAGCACAGCAGCAAAAACAATGCAGAGCTGAAATTGGCAACTTTTTAGGTAAAGTCTAAACTTTTTACCTGAACTAGTTATATTAAATCCAACAACTGGAAGTTGTAGGATTTATTACAACAATTAATTTGATACCAAATTCTTGGTATGCAACATTTAAGGAGACTTTAAAATTTAAAATAAAGTCTGCCCATTCTAGCCTATGAAGGCCATTTACTTCTATGAGGGAAAAACGAATTTGGCTGTTTTCACCTCACCAGGGCTTATAAATCTATTTTTATAAAGTCCCTGCTTATAGTTACATGGCACCCAGCCCTAGGGGCACATAGGGCACACCTTAGGGGTGACTTATTTGTAAAAATAAGGTAGTTTAAGACTTTGGAAGTACCTTTAATTCCAAAGTCGAATTTGCATATAACTTTAATTTAAAAGCAGCCAGCAAGGCAGGCTTGCTTTTAAAATGACACTGGGCACCTCAGCAATGCACCTAGGTGTGCACCACCTATGCTGTGGTCCCTAAACCTACATGCCCTACCATATACTAGGGACTTATAGGTAGGTTAACTTAGCCACTTATAATTAGCCTAATTTGCATATCCATTTTACACAGAGCACAGGCCCTGGGACTGGTTAGCAGTACCCAGGGCACCTTTAAAGTCAGGAAAACACCAGAAAAAAGTGGAAAATGGGGGCAACAAGTTATGGGGCCTCTGCAATCAGCCCTGTTTTCTCACACAACCCCCCCCACAGCCCACACGCCCAGGAGACTCAGCCCAACCCTGGGAGAGTCTTCCTGGCTTGTTAGGCGAGGAAGACAGTGAAGAAAACTGGCTGTCCCTTTGCAGGGCCTACTCTGCCTTATATCCTCCTGTCAGGGTCACTCCCTATGGGTAGTGAAGCCATCCCAACAGTAAAAGGACCCAACACAAACTGAAACTTTCCTCTAGGGGGGTCTTCCTCCTTTCTCTCTGCCAACTTGGGTAGTGAGTGTCCCACCTCCCCTACTCCAAACTTTGCTAGGACAACACCTAGCTTACCCAAAGAGGTCACCCAACACTCGAGCAACCCCACCATGACCAATAGGGTCAGGGTGCCTACTTTGCTATTGGCCCTGGGGTCTGCCTCCCAGGCCAAGTACAGTGCTGCCAGGAAGGCTAGCACCCAGCAGAGGCTACTGACAGCTGTCAGTACCCAGAACCACACCCTAAGCTCTCCACTGACAGGTGGCTGAGCTGCTTTAAGGGCAACTTTGGGGTCCTGGCACCCCTCTTGCTGTCTAGAGTGGGGGGCTACCACCTCCTGTGGCAGACACCCTCCTTCCACTCTCCCTTCTGTCAGTGCAGGGGCAACACCTTGCATCTGGACAGCTGCCTGACTACTCAGGATTTCCTTGGGGTCAGGTGAGGCCTCACCAGTGCCAACTCTGGGCTCCCCCTCTACTGGGGCAGAAGGCCTTTGGCTCCCTGGAACTCTCTTTAAGAGTGGCCTACCCTTCCTTTTCTTCTTTCCTTTTCTTGGGGACCCCTGTCTCCTAACTGTAGGGACTGACTCCCCAGGACTTTGGGTTGGGGGGGCGCCCTGGGCGACCACCCCATCTGTGACCAGACTCGCCTCTGGGAGGTCATTGCCCAGGATACAATCTAGGGGAAGGTCAGCACTAACTACCACCCTAATCCATTCAAGGATACCCTCCCTCTCTAGGGGCACTATGGCTACAGGTTTGGAGGTGACCTCCCCTGTGGCTATCCTGACTTTCTTTGTCTTTCCTGGGACATACATGTCTGGGGTCACTAACCGGTCACTCACTATAGTGTGACTGGCACAGGTGTCTCTCAGGCCAGTGGTAGGGATCCCATTCACTTGAATGTGGTGGAAGTGCCTACTCCCACCCTCAGGGATCACCAGCTTACCATCTGGTCCTGTCTCCCAGCACAATGCTAGGAGGACTTCATCATCTGAGGAATCCTCCTCTATGGCTACACTGGAAAGCCCAGTGCTAACCACCTTCCTTGGACAGGCTGCATCTCCTCTGAAGTGACCTGTCTGCTGACAGTCAAAGCAAGCCCTACTGTCCAAGAGTTTTTTTAACCCTGGGTCTCCATGTCTCTGCTTGTCAGAGTGGGAGTGGGATTTACTCTCCTCCTTCTTAGGGTTCTGGGGTACAGAGGGAGTCTCTGTGGTGGGCTTACCACCTCCCTCCTTAGGTTTTTGGGGACCTGTCCCCCCCTTCTTGGAGTCTCCCCCCTGGGACTTGACAACCACCCTGGTTCTCAACCACTCATCAGCTGCCTCCCCTAGCTCTCTAGGGTTGGTCTGCTTAGAGTCCACTAGATGCTGGTGTAACCTTTCTTGGATACAATTGGTCAAGATGTGCTCTCTCATGATCAGATTGTTTAACCCCTCATAAGTATCTACTTTGTTACCAATAATCCAGCCCTCTAGTGCCTTTAGTGAAATGTCCACAAAGTCAACCCAAGACTGGGTACTGACCTTCTGGGTGTCCCTGAACTTCATTCTATATTGCTCTGGGGTCAGACCAAACTTCTTGGCTAAGCACCTCTTCATACTAGGGTATGAATCTGCCTCCTCCCCCCTTAAGGTCAGAAGCCTATCCCTCCCTGAGTTGGGGACCAACTCCCACAAAAGGGAACCCCAGTACTGAGGCTTGACTCTCCTCATCTGGAGGGCCCTCTCAAAGGCCCCCAGCCACTTATCTATGTCATCCCCCTCTACATAAGCAGGAACCACCCCCTTGGATAATCTGGGGCAAACTCCCCCACCCATGGACACCTCAGCTTCTTTATCGCTGCTTCCATCTCTTTTCTCTTTGTATGCCCACTTTTTCTTTTCTAGGGCCAGCTTCTCTGCTTCCAAAGCTATGTATGCTAGCGGGGCCTCCAGCTCTCTTTCTCTGATGGATGGGTTCTCTCCTCCTGAAAGGACCCCCTTCCCACCACTAGCTTTGGATCTGCCCCTAGTGACTGTGTTTACTGAGGACCGTTCTTCCTCATCCTCACTTGGGCTCAGATGCCTTCCCTCCCCTGAGTGGTTAGAGCTTGCATCCTCCCTTCTTTCTCCCTCCTCTGGAGCTTCTTCTGACTCTACCTCTTGGGCCTCAGCCCATGCTGTCAGGGATGTGATCAGGATTTGCTTCCTGAGCTCAGTGGTTGCAGGCAACCCTCTTTCAATACACAACCCCCTAAGCTGGACTACTGTCAGTGTGGGTAGGCTAGCCAGATCAAGCTCCATGGTTCCCTAGTTTTGTGTCAACCAAAACGTTTTGCAAAAATTGGAAACAAGAATTTAGAAAAATTACAAAAATTCAATAATTGAAATTAATCCAAATTAAAAATTAAAAACAATTTTTGCACTAGGACAATTTAAAGGATTTTTAATTTGTTTTACCTAAAACTGTAACGTGATATTGAACACAAGTACAGGATCCCGTCGCTGCTTCCAATTATGTTGGAAAATGGGTTATTGGTAGGGCAGGTAGGTACCTACACCTAGCAACAAGCCACTAGCCTCCACATAGGTACAGTTAGGTCTCAGTAAATTAATCCCAGCTCAACCCTTGGTAGCTTGGCAACGAGCGTCAAGGCTTAATTTAGGAGACAAAGTATAAAGCATTCAAATATCACAAAACAGTAATTAAATAAAACACAGGAAACAGTTTAAAAATCCAAAACCAATTTATAAAAATAGTTTATATTTTTATCTTTAAAATGACACAAAAACGATTAAAATCGGTTCAGGGGAACCGGAGATATGAATTTTTAAAGAATTATTACTTTTCTAGCGCTTAGAAACAAAAAGCGCCAATCGGGTCATCTGGTTGCACCTCGACCGGGGCAAAGTCAAACTTTCAGGCCGACCGCGATGGAGCCCTGCTCGGCTACAGGTCGCGGGAGGCCTCGGTTAAAAAGTTACCTTCTGACTTAGTCTTTATTTTGAAGTTTTTCTTCACCGGGACGAACCTGCCAGTTGAATCCGACCTCCTGGAGCCCTTGTCCGGATACGCGATTTGGGTTTCCTCGGTGGAGACTTTTACCTTCGGACTTAGTCGTTTTTTCGAGATGAAAATCCTTCGACCGGGGTAAACCTGGATCTTGATCCGACGTCCATGGAGCCCTTCTCGGATACGATGGCTGGGAGGTCCCGGTCAACTTTTTACGTTCGGACTTAGTCTCTTTTTTGGATGTTTTTCTTTACCGGGACGAACCACGAAGTCAGGCTGGGTCGCGGTTGAGGCAAGCCGGCTAGAATTTCTGCGGCGGGTCGGTCCCTCTCTGGAGCTTTTTTCCAAAAATTCTCAAATCTTTTCCAAACTTCTGGGGCTTCACCCAGATGTTCTTTTAAGGTTCTTTTGGGGTCCACAGCTCACCCCAAGGGTCCAGAAGTTCTGTGATGGTCCTTGGGGGGTGCGGACTTCAACTCCCAGAATGCACCTGGCGCAAACTCCTTTTTGGCCACTGGACAGTGGTCAGCTGGTCGCTTTCTTCAGGAGTTGGTGCAGGAGACTCGGGTTAGCAATTTTTCACCTGTAGCAAACAGGGAGTCCCTCCTTGAATCAGTTGAAGCCAGGCAAAGTCCTTCTTGTGGTGAGGCCCAAGTGTGCAGCTGGTGCAGTCCTTCTGAGTGCAGGGTCCAGGTGCAGGCCAGGGGTCCAGCAGGGCAGTCCTTCTTCTTCTTTAGTTCCTTTCTTTTTGAATTCTGGAGGGGATCTGAGGTGTGGGTGCAGGTCTGCCAGTTTTATCCTTGCTCCTGGGTGAAAAGCAGGGGGGCCCTGGTTCTCCAATCAGGGATAGGGTCGTCCCCCTGTGATGACCACTTCCTGGGAAGTGTGGCAAAAATCCATCCCAGAAGGCAACAGTCTCTAAAAATCCAACATGGATGAATCAGATTTTTGGAGGTTACATCTGGCTGAGCCCACCCACTGGTGTGGCTAAAAATCATAAACACACCCCTCTCCTGCCCTCTCCTAATCTAATCAAGGGGGCACCTAATTGTCTGGGGTTGCAGGATGTGGGGGTGTTGCTGGGTGCTGCAAATGTCCTTCTCTGCCTTTGAAGACCAGTTTGGCAGCACTCCCCCTTCCTGCCTCACCATCTGCTGAGGGGAGATTCTCTCCCCCAAGCACATTCCTTTGTGTGAAGCCTGGCCACTTCACACCTCATCAAGGCAGCCTGGCAGAAGCTGCTGCAGGCTGGCCAATCAGAGCACAGCAGCAAAAACAATGCAGAGCTGAAATTGGCAACTTTTTAGGTAAAGTCTAAACTTTTTACCTGAACTAGTTATATTAAATCCAACAACTGGAAGTTGTAGGATTTATTACAACAATTAATTTGATACCAAATTCTTGGTATGCAACATTTAAGGAGACTTTAAAATTTAAAATAAAGTCTGCCCATTCTAGCCTATGAAGGCCATTTACTTCTATGAGGGAAAAACGAATTTGGCTGTTTTTACCTCACCAGGGCTTATGAATCTATTTTTATAAAGTCCCTGCTTATAGTTACATGGCACCCAGCCCTAGGGGCACATAGGGCACACCTTAGGGGTGACTTATATGTAAAAATAAGGTAGTTTAAGACTTTGGAAGTACCTTTAATTCCAAAGTCGAATTTGCATATAACTTTAATTTAAAAGCAGCCAGCAAGGCAGGCTTGCTTTTTAAATGACACTGGGCACCTCAGCAATGCACCTAGGTGTGCACCACCTATGCTGTGGTCCCTAAACCTACATGCCCTACCATATACTAGGGACTTATAGGTAGGTTAACTTAGCCACTTATAATTAGCCTAATTTGCATATCCATTTTACACAGAGCACAGGCCCTGGGACTGGTTAGCAGTACCCAGGGCACCTTTAAAGTCAGGAAAACACCAGCAAAAAGTGGAAAATGGGGGCAACAAGTTATGGGGCCTATGCAATCAGCCCTGTTTTCTCACACCCACTAATAGTCAGTTGACTTACCTAGTCAGTGGAGGGCCTGAGCAGTGTGGTGGGTTGGTCTGCAGATTGGAAAGTGTTTGTATTCATGTCCCTTTACTCAGTGGCTAGTATGTTCCAAACTTAGGCAGATTGAGAAAAAGAACAACGTTCTTAGCTTTGTGTACTGACATGTAATTGACTCAGCCATTTTGGATGGGACTTGTGGACATAATTTCTTGTCTTGTCTCTTGCATCCATGAAGGTCAACGCCCATCAAAAGAAAGGGATATGGAGAGCCATCACCAAGAAGGTGAGGCCCCTAAGGTCTACAGCTGATGGAGTGCACTCTGTCACAAGAGGTGGGAGGACCTGAGATGCGGGGCCTGGAAGATCGCTGGGGCCAATTTTGGGCTGTCCTCCCGATGGTGGGGGGTGGGGGCATCGGACAATGAACCCCCTAAAGGGCTGCATTCTGGTGGTGGCCTACCTGTAGCTTGATGGATGTTTGAGGGCATCACAGCAGAAGGGGTTGGGTTGAGTACACAGCAAATTCCTGCTTGACTCATTGCCAGGTGATTTAGTGAGGTACTGACTGCTCCCCAAACAATTAGGGATGAGCTTTGTGTCACACAGTAGATGGGAGATTGTTTGTGTTGACATGTCATGTGTATCAAACTAGTGTGCCATGTCTTTTGAACCTGGGACCTAGTACAAAATTAGATGTAATCCTCAAGCCACTTGCTCTGCAGGGACAACAAATGGCTGTGTGCAGTGATTATTCATGTACTGTTTGTTGTTGTAGTGGGTGTAAATTCTAACCTACAGATCACTACCCCTAAATGTTACAGGCCAAAGGTGGTTGTTGTTCATCCATCTTTGTGGTCAATAACCAAGAACATCACTTGAGGAAGTTGACTGGGTATGGTGTGTCTTGCTGTGGTTGGTCAGTCTGATGTGGGCTTGGAAAGCTCTGCTGCACGTCGGGCACAAGTTGTCTGCTGGGTTGGTTGGCAAAGAGTTGACTATGGATTTGCACAACTCACACGTCTATCTCGCCTCTGCAGTCCTGCTCTACTGGTAGGAGGTAGTGACTTTGCCGATGCAGCTTCGCCAGGCGGGGTGGTCTTGCATTAGGGTTTCCCAGAAGTCCAGGCCAATGTCAAAGCTCTTCAGAGAGACTTTCAGAATATCCTTGAAGTGCTTTTTCTGCCCTACCTTGTATGATTTGACTTCCGCCAGTTCAGCATAGAACAGTCTCTTGGGGAGGAGTGTGTCTTGCATTCGTACAAGGTGGCCTGCCCACCTGACTTGGGCTCTCCTCAGCAGGATGTAGATACTTGACAGACCAGCTTGAGAGAGGACATCTGTGTCTAGGAATTTATCCTCCCAGGTAATTTTCAGTAGCCTTCTTAGGCAGTTTGTACAGATTCATGTTTCACAGACATACAGTAATGTGGACAGTATAACTGCCTTATACAGTTTTGTGGACAGTTTGATACCTCACCTCTCCTCTCCTGCACTGACTCAGGTGGCTGTCCAAATGTTGGGCTTGCCTTGGTGATGCATGTCTACCTCATTGTCAATGTTCACAGATCTCGGGAGTGTGCTGCTGAGGTAGGTAAACTTGTCAACACCTTTCAGGAGTTCTCCTTCAGCAGTGATAGTTGGTTCGGCATACATCTTCTGTGTGCGGGCTGATGCTAGGCCTCAGTCTTTGTGGTACTGATTATGAAGCCAAGGTTTTGCAGGCAGTGGAAAAGCAGTTCATTCTCTGCTGTATCTAGGCCTCTGCGGCTGCATTGAGTGCGCAGACATATGCAAACAGGAAATCATGCACAGAGTCCTCTTCAACCTTGGCCTTGGCCTGTACTTTCTGCAGGTTGAAGAGCTTGCCACCAGTCCTATATATGATCTTGATGCTGGTTTCTTTGTCATCACAGAAAGTGCCGGTACACAGCCTTGCTTGACTCCATTGGTGACTGGGAAGGCATTGGAGAAGTCTCCATTGTCCAGTACTCGGGCAAGCATGCAGTTGTGGAACTGGCGAACCATACTGGTGAATTTACCTGGGCAACCAAACTTCTCCATGATCTGCCATAGCTCTTCACGACTGTCGGTGTGAAAGTCTTTGGTCAGGTCCACAAACGTTGTGTAAAGGTCTCTGTTTTGTTCCTTGCACTTCTCCTGTAGTTGATGTGCTGCAAATATCATGTCCACTGTCCCTTGACAATGTCTGAAGCTGCACTGACTCTCTGGCAGGTGTCCATCCTCCATGTGTTGAGTGAGGTGGTTGAGGATTTTGCCAGCAATGTCCATGAGAGAGATTCCTCTGTGGTTGTTACAAGACTGCTGTTTCCCTTTCTCTCGTAGAAATGGACAATGTAGGCATCCTTGAGCTCCTTACAGATAACTTCCTTTTGCCACATGGTTTGAAAGAGCTCAGTGAGCTTCTGTAACAAGACTGGTCCCCCTGCCTTGTAGATTTCAGCTGCGAAGGAGTCAGAGCCTGTTGCTTTACCATTGTAGAGAAGTTTAATTGCTTCCTTAGCCTCTGATTCCTTTCAATGTTCTGCCAGGGAGGTGTTGATGACGACTTGCAGCATGTGGTCAATGGCTTCTGCATTGATAGAGACAGGCCTGCTCAGGACATTGTTGAAGTGCTCAGCCCATCTATTCAGGGTGGCACTCTTGTCAGGGAGCAGGGTAGACCCATCGGCACTGAGCAGTGGTGATGTTCCAGAGGACTGTGGCTTGTAGATGGTCTTCAGGGCATCGTATAAATGCTTGGAGTGTACTTCTGGATCTCATCTGCCTTTCTACTGAGCCAGGAGTCTTGCATCTGTCTGAGCTTTGCTTGCACATTGCCTTTGATGGAGTTGTAGACTGCCTTATTGGATACAGATGTAGTATCTTGCTGGAGGGATCTGAAGGCTTCATGCTTCTCATCCAGCAGCTTCTTAATGTCTTCATCATGCCATCGAACCAGTCCTGGTGATTGCGTGTCTTCTGGTCCAAGTGAGGAAGAGAGGTGTTGTAGCCCACACCTCTAAAAGCTACCCAGTCCTCTTCTGTACTATTTGTGCTAAAGCTGAGTTGATGAAGCTTACTGTTCTGTTGAGGTCCTCACTGAGGTTCTGGTGCACAAAGTGTGCTGCTCTAACTCAGTGACATTCAGTCACCTATAGGTCTTTTGCCCCTGTGGGTTCCACCTGGGCTGGATGTCCATGTTGGGCTTTAAGAGGATGAGTCTGTGGTCTTTCCAGCAGTCTGCCCCGCACATGGCCTAAGTATATGTTTATGTAGACATCTGCCACCCAGAAGCTAGTTATCTTCAGTATATGATGGGTGCTGGTGCTTCACTGCAGTCTGTGATGTGTATGTGTCCATCATGCATGTGACATGGCTTACATGGCAAATTGTTTACATTTGCAGCAATCTACTTTCCCTTTGTAAGTGAGGAATGTTCATTAACATGAATTATGTTCCATGACTGTTGCCAACATTCCTTGTGCCTACATGTCAGCGTGTGTCCTTTTCTCTTTAGGAAACATTCTTAATCTACAATTTCATGCATGTCCTACCCAGGTTGATGAAATGATGTTTTGGTTCCCTCACATATATGTGCATGGAAAAGTGTTTGTGAAATAGGACAGTTATAATGGTGGTATATTTCATGTTCTGCCATTGACATGAGTGTGTCACCATTGTTTGTCCAACCGATACCTTCATGCATCACAGTATGTCATTTGGCATGTAGAACTACAGTAGCAATGAGGGCCTTGACAGTTAGGCTCATATTGCAGAACCACTCTGTTTATCTATACCCTTGATGCAGATTCATAGGAAATGTGCACTGCACATGTGTAATGATTGAGGATTGTGACCTAACTGTTGGCATGCATCATGGAGTGAATTGCAGTGATGTTGACATCACACGTTTAGGTGAAGGCATTCATCCACAGACAGACAGCAGGGCTGGAATGTCTAAGATGTGGATAGTGATGTAGCTTCTCTTTGGATAACAAGTTGAATTCCTTCTATTAGTCTTTGGAAGGTCTGAGTCTCTCCAACATGCAAAGGACAGATGGTTACTACATAAACACTCCGATAATGTAATTGTGTGTCAAACATTAGTACTGACTATACTGGGACTTCCTGAATCATTGTTTTGTGTATTTTGGAGACATCCCTCCCTAATATAATGAACCTGACATCAATAGGGTTCCTTTCAATGGCACATGTGAGGCCTATATGAATAATATGGGGCCAGATGTAGCAAAGGGTTTTACCCATTTTGTGTCTATGGGAAAATGTGTTCATACATATGGCCCATGGATACTTCCTCCTTCACTCTGTTGGGACAGGTGTCACTTGTTGAAGTGTACATTGTTTAAATGTTTCCAGCATACCCCCAGACTTCCACCACAAGCACCACACCCACAGGCATCAAAACTACAGGCACATATATCCACCACATCCACCATACCAGCAGACCCCATCAGACAGCCATCCACCCACCATGCAACCACCAGCACCTCAGCCCCCTAAGCCCAAGACACATGAACTTCCTCACTCACCCACCCAATAGACACCCACCACACACAAGCATACCTCCCAACAAGCATGCAAACACATCATCCACACCTACACATCAGACAACCTGTCCCTTAACCTCCAAATCCTGACCCCTTTCTGATGACTATCCTGTGTGTCCAGATTTTTTGGGGGTTTGACCTTAACCTTTGCCTTATTCCCCTCACCACCATACCAGACCCAACAGCTCCCAGGCCGTCCCTTTCACCTCCAAGGTCTCCCCTGATCCCTACAAGTTTCCTTACCTTCCCCCCGAAGAAGAAGCCCACCCATCCCAAGACCAATCCCCCCCATCCCAGATAATCTCTGAGGTGTCTGCCTGCCCCCTTGGTGGCCCTTCCTGCGGAGGTTACATGGCAGTTGGGAGTTAGGTTTTGGCACACCACTGTGCCATTAATGGACTAGTATATGGATTGGCCAATGACCTTTGGATATTCATAGATTTTATAGTTAATAAATCCAAACCGTTGTTTTTTGGGGGGGTATACATTTGTCCTGCAATATTTTGTCTAGCTTTATGTTGTTCCTGAGTGACTTTGGTTGTGTGCCTCCAACTGTGTGTGTTTTAGCTTGATTGCTGCCCCATGTGCTGTTGTTTGCAGTGTGTGAGTTTGTGTTCCGTACTGTTTTCCCCTAAGATAAGGTTATATGTTGTATGTATAGGTATGTGTGTGTAAATGCAATGGTGGTGTCATAGCGTTGTGTACTGTCTTGTATGGTAAATATTTATATTTGTGTTGTCCAATGTGGGCATGTATGGTGTTAGACTTGTCCCCCTGGTATGGCTTATTTACACATGTTATGTTTGTCATCATGAGTTTTGTTTATTCAGACATGAAGTGTGTTAAATTGTGCTATCTGTGTTTGCATTTGGTTGTGCATGTGGCCATTTTGGTGTGTGTCCCTTGCAGCTAGTTCCTGTATAGGTGTGTCCCATACAGTAGGAGTTGTATGTGCTTCATTGACTTGCCCTTCCTGATTTTGCAGATGTCCATGACATTTTGTTTTAGTATTGTTTGTCCCTGATACCCATGCTGGGCCATGTCCTGTGAACATTGTTTGAGGGCCTGTTCAAAGTGTTATATGTCCCAGTGCAGTCTCATTCCCTGGGTGACCCAGATGGCCCCATCCCAATTATGTAGGTATAGTTGTCATGTTGGTATTGGTCCAGTCATCTGTCTGTGTTTTGTGCATGCCATTGTGCTGTGGTGTATGTGATGTGTGTGCAGGGCTGTTTTAAGGTGGTTTTGTTTGTGTTCAATGCCACTTCTATACATGTGTGTTGTATGTGAGGTCAGTCCCTGGCCAATGTGGAATGTGAGTGTGTGATTTGTATATGTGCTGTAGGTGTTTTGTTGTTTTTGTGTGTGACAATGTTGTTTAGCCTTCAGTCTCCCTGTGCCTGAGCTATGTGGCTGTGTATATTTGTGCAGTGTTGCAGTGTCTGTCATAGAAGACAGTGTGTATTCCGAGGGTGCTGGGCAGGGGGTCCCATATACTGCCCATGCCACGGGCATGGGCAGGGTAGGGTCCCATTATGGCCCCCTGCTCTGTATTTCCACCAGTCTTTCAATGTCAGGATCCCCACCATGGAAAGGCTGGCAGAAAGATAAATTGTGATCAGCATGTCAGCGCTGAGTTCAACACTGCAGTGGCTGACCACAAGTCCAACCACCATCAGCCAGTTGGGAACCATGTTTCCAGCAGTGACAACAGCCCCCTGGTGGTCCAACCACCAGTGTCGTAATGTGGTGGTTGGACCACCTGGAGTACGGTGGTCCGACCGCCACTGCAAGACACTGCCAGACTCATAATAAGGCTTCAAGTCTGATAAGGAAAGAAGAGTGTTAGTGCCCAGAAATAGGGGCTAGTGGGCCCCACCTCCAACCACTGCCTCACATTATGCATGTGTTGTACCTATCCTGTTATTAGAGAAGACAATACACTGAAGCAGCTGTGTTGTTTTAAGAATTCCCACATTTGTTGAATTGAATTAGCAACCACTTTATAACAGATGTCAGATTAAATATAAAGCCCTCTTGATTGCTTGGAGAGTAGGTCACAAAATTGACTGTCCAACATATTTGAACTATGACATAGATGTCAAGTAGTTCAGCTGTCAATAGCACTGAAGGCTGAAGGCCTTCGTTGCTTTATCAAGCTTTGTTTATTAAGAATCAGGAAGTAGACTGCATTCCTGGGTGCCCCAGCATTAAGTATGTATCATGGTGACCAAGGTTTTGCTTACTACAGTCTCTCCCTTTGTTACCACGCTGCACAAGATATATGATTTTGTTGAACATTTCCAGCATTTATTGAAGAACTTGAAACAGTTCATAAATAGCACCAGCATGGCTACATGCCTTCTAGTACAATTATAAGAAAACATATATTTAATTGAGAGAAAAGCTTATTTCATTGAAGTATTTATCCTATTATTATGACTGCGGAGTTGGCAGATTTTGGGTAACTCTGCATTCTATGTGTAACACAGGGTTCCTGTCAAATCCAGGATATGTGGGGGAATTATATTCCTGTTAATACACGAGGCTCAATCAACGTGCACTTGTGAGCACAAAAAAGCCTTCCAGCTCCATTTTGTGAGGCTGGTGATCACAAGCAGGTAAATCAACTCACAAATACCTTTTTGACATGCAATTCTAATCTAACTGACAGTTGATTTTCAGTGTGAAAAGTTTTTTTCTCTTTAACATTTTTTATTTCAACAAGTAAAAAGTGTCCCAGAGACTCCAACTTCCTTTTTCTGACCAGAAGGCTCCTCCCAGTGCTGTGTTTGTATTTCATGATGAAAGGATCACTCTCTTTGTCTGCAATTCCTGCTGCATATATTCTATTGAATTTTAGGGACTTTTGGCCTGATTATTGTTTTGGTGGTACGTGGACCGCCATGGCAGAGGTCCGACCACCATAGAGTTGGTGGTCGGATCACCATATTATGAGGCATATGATTTCATAGAGGAAAGACCGCTGTGGTCCCGTCTGCACCACCAGGCAGCGCAGACCACCGCTGTGGTGAGATAGGCTAATGAGGCTTTTGGATTCAATGTTTTCACCGGACACATTATGATGTTGCCTTACACCGACGTGACTGCGCCGGTCCAAACACCATGTTCCAGGTGGTGGAAACTGAGACATTAAAAGAAAGAACTTATCTATAGGCAGCGTCACACATCCTCTGCCGCCGTGGAGCCAATCAGACACTTCTTGCCGCTCATAGACAGAGCACTAAATCCACAATACTACAGACTCAAGACATACCTACCCGTGTTCTGAAACTTACCAGCCAATCAAGGCACTGCCATCCATCTGGTATGTGACCAAGATCATTTCTCATTGTGTTCTGGGTGGGTGTAGAACACTCCACAAAAATGCATGTATCCTCATCACAGTTTCAGGGACAGTGAAGTTTACAGAACATCGTGTCACACAACAACAACACCACGTCAACCTCACACATAATTAAACTGACACTCTCTCTTTGCTCACATGCCATGCAATGTTGTGAGATTGAAGACACATATGTATAGATGGGTCATTTAACAAAATAAAACCTTCCACGCAACACCCCTGTAAGGACCCACAGTTATCATCCACATTTCAACACAATGGAAGTTCAATGGAACACACATATTTTGTGAGAGAAATATCCACATCCCACAATGGAAACAATACCTGCAAAATAGGGATGGGGGCTTCAGGGACACTCCTGGAAGGATGCTGACCTGGGACACCTTTCACTTTGCACATGCCCCTAAATAACATTTGCACAGGAACCCACCCTTCATGCATCTCAGGGACAACCAAAAGTAGAACCAAGTGACATGCCTATCTGCCAAATGTGTAAGTGCAAGTCAAGAATAGGATCTACAACAGCAACAGCATGGGTCATACGTTCAGATGAAGTAGCTGGAAGGTACACATGTCAAAATGAACAAATGGTCAATCAAATGTAAAGGAAGGTAGCATAATTGAACACCATTCATGTGTGGACAAATAAAACTCTAACTTGCACACATGAGACGAATGTCCAATCCACAGCGGGAGGACAAATCTAATATGATACATGCTGACATTGGACAACCCAAGATGAAATACTTACCATATCAAACAAAACACAATGCAATGACACCACAATTAGATTACCACCCACATACCCATAAGGTGAACATCTACCTTTGTCCTGGACGACATCAGCACTGCCCACAAAGTCAGATCTTGCCAACCACAGCAAATGGTCAGCACTCAGGGTGAAACACACACAATTGTAGGCATGCATCATTAATTACTCAGGAACAACAGAAAGGTAGAAAAGTGATGGCAGGACAAATGTGTACCAAAGAAACAAAAACTTGGGATTATTAATAGTAAATGATGAAGAGTAAAGGCCATTGGCCAGTCCAACTGGTAGTCCATGCACAGTATTGTGCTCCAGCTTAACTCCAATCACTGCCAGAGAACCTTCACATGAAGGGGAATCAAGTGGGCATACAGGTACCTCTAGGTTCATGCTTAGGTGTGTTGGGGTCACATTTGGGAGGGGTGGGCTTTTTCTTTGGGATGGGAAGGGTATGAGTGCTTACTGGAGGGCAGGTGTGACAGGTGAGGACTTGGATGTGGAAGGGATGGGTTGAAATGTGGGTGGGGTCCTCTTAGGTTTGGGATGGGGTGGAAGTCATAGGAGAAAGGTCAAGGTCAAAAAGAAAACTTTCCTTGGGAAAGCAGGTATAGTCTTCAGAAGGCGTTGGGGTGTAGGAGGTTGAGGGAGTGGTCATCTCGCCTTTGGGTGTTGATGCTTTTGTTGTGTGAGGAATGCTTGGGTTTGGGTGGTGTCTGTTGCGTATATGAGTGTAGGTGTTTGTGTATCTTGGGGGCTGTGAGGTGGATGTGCTCAGTGATGTAGGAGTGGTGGATGTGTAAGTGGGTGTTGAGGTGGTATCTGGGGTTATGGTGAATGTGGTGTCTGTGTTTGTGGTCAGGGTGGGCAGAGCTCATGGAGTTGTACTCATTGGAGCTCCATGGAGTTATTTAAAAACTCTGTGAAATTCCACAGAGTTCCACGTGCAGCGGAATGCTGCTCGGTTTTACTTTACCCTACTTCACAAACCTGCTGCGGATGGCCAATCACACCCTCTGTCTTGCAGCAGCCTTGTACTTCTTTTGCACTTGCACACAGCCTTAGACTGCCCTTTGCTTAGGACCCAGTGCTGGGACTCATTCTACAAAACATTCTAATCCAGTCAAATACACTACCATTGCTGAAGCCCGCGCACCAGTACAGATATATTGGCACGTATTTATCCAATGAAGAACCTGCAGCTTTAAATTTGTTATCAAAATCACGCTTCTGCTAGAGAATGGGGTAATTTGTTTGTTACATGTCGTATCAGACACACACGCATATAGTGAATGTATTTATCCAATCAGCGAGGGGTAAATAATTCCATAACCAATAAGATACCAGCGTAAATGCTCCGTGGCTTCATGGCCAATGAAGAATGAGACTGTCGGTGAGCAAATAAGGATGCCTTCCTTTTGGTGCCGGACTGTAGATGTTTAATATACAAGGACTGATTGGATGCGAGCTCTCTGCTCTCTGTTGCCCAGGTGATTACTGCCCACTGTAAAGAGAAGTGTCCCTATTTTTGCAGAGACCTCTTTTTGTCGTAGCCTTCCACCACCATGGTAAAGTTACCCACCGAGTGTATCCTAGCAGGAAAGTCTATATCAGAGAGCATGTCTAACACTGTCACCAAGAGGCTAGTGACCCTTCTAGCACTGGGGACCACTGCAGTGTCCCTCTTGATACTGTGATCAGTAGATGGCTACAACAATTGTCTTGAACACTGAGAGACTTCTCACTGCCAACAGTAGGTAATATTTAGAGCACTGAGAGATCCCTGTTACTGAGAAGTGACACCTTTCTCACAAAGAGAAGTCCGTTATTGAGAGAGAAAAGTCATCTGTGATGTCAGAGAGATGCCTGTCGTTGAGAGACAGGTAACACTTCATTAGGCACATCCTACTCCACGCCCACATCACAACACTCAACTGAATAATGCAATAATACATAGAGGGAGACTGTGTAAATAACTATGAGCCCAAAAGTCTGCCTTATTAGGACAGGTCTGCAATGTAACAAATGACTTCAATACAACAACAAAATACCCCACCTCAATAACACAAATTGTGATTTTCAGCAAGCAGCAAACCAGCTCAACACCAGCAGTCTGCTATTTTGACAAAGTGCTTAGCCTTGCTTCCCACTTGGCTCTAAGGCATGCTCTCAGGCCACACACATCTCTATCTTGGGGGGCTGCCGGACTACCACTCAGCAGTTCATGCTTGCCTGGTCCCCATCTCTCCCTGCTATCTTCAGCACTGTACCACATAACACCATTTCCTTTCTCATGGACTCTGGGGAGGCGGTTCTTATAGTGGAGCTCTGGATACAAGTTTCCTTTTCTCGAAGCACACATCCCCCTCATAGACATATAGGTGTCATTACAACCCTGGCGGACGGTGTTAAAGTTGCGGAAATACCGCAAACAGGCCGGAGGAAATAAAAAGGGAATAATGACCGTGGTGGAAACCGCCAACATAGACAACCACTTTAACACTCCGACCGCTACGGCGGTACAGACAAGCAGTGCGGCGGTCACCGCCAACAGACAGGCGGAAGACAATGTACCGCCCACAGTATTACAACCCACCAATCCGCCACCTTTTCCGTGGCGGATTCACCGTGGATAAAAACACGGCAGAAACAGCTTTTGCAATGGGAAAACGCTCACCTTAACACACTCCACGAGGAAGGAGGCCACCATGGAGCCGGAACTCCAAACACTCCCTGCGCTTGTCTTCCTGCTCCTCTACGAACACCAGCAACGGTGGCGCTGAAGACAACGGTGAGTACTGCACCTACGACATAGGGGAGGGGGGAAGCAAAAGTCTGGGACACACACACGCAACACCCCCACCCCCAACCCGACCCTCGCACACTACAACACACACACCAATGCATTTCCAAATATCACAGTAACAACCCCCAACTCCCCGGAAGAATGCAAAGACAAAAGCAAATTGGTTGAACCATTGTAATGTATCCAAATACAGTAAGCTCATATATACAGAAATATATACACATTCCAAATATATACATCACAATTAGTAGTGCAGGTATGCACAATTCAATGTCCGTGGACAACTGGGCCCACAAAGCATGGGCGAGGCCCACACTAGATACCTGACCACAAACGGAGAGAAAACTGCAGGGGCATCAGATAGAAATACAACAGGCTCCTCAGGGGAAAGGGAAGGGAGGGGCACCTCAGCCAGATTACAGCACCACGCCAGATCCACGACGGGGCTCCATGCCCATTGATGTATCCTGGGGAGTGCAAAGCCACAGTCTCTCAAGTCTCTACAGTGGGTGGGTTGCCCACTGTACCATCCTGGGGAGTGCAAAGCCACAGTCTCTCAAGTCTCTACACTGGGTGGCTTGCCCACTGTACCATCCTGGGGAGTGCAAAGCCACAGTCTCTCAAGTCTCTACAGTGGGTGAGTTGCCCACTGTAGCATCCTGGGGAGTACAAAGCCACAGTCTCTCAAGTCTCTACAGTGGGTGGCTTGCCCACTGTACCATCCTGGGAGTGCAAAGCCACAGTCTCTCAAGTCTCACAAGGGGGTGGGTTGCCCACTGTACCATCCTGGGGAGTGCAAAGCCACAGTCTCTCAAGTCTCTACAGTGGGTGGCTTGCCCACTGTTCAATCCTGGGGAGTGCAAAGCCACAGTCTCTCAAGTGGATAACAGTCTCCACTGGTTCTGGAGGGGGACTGGTTCCCATAGTGCTTTATCCTGTGAAGGACAGAGGTAGTGGATGGATCTCTCCACTGGTTCTGGAGGGGGACTGGTGCCCAGAGTGCTTCATCCTGTGAAGGACAGAGGTAGTGGATGCAGTTCTCCACTGGTTCTGGAGTGGGACTGGTGCCCAGAGTGCTTCATCTTGTGAAGGACAGAGGTAGTGGATGCAGTCCTTCACTGGTTCTGGAGGGGGACTGGTGCCCAGAGTGCTTCATCCTGTGAAGGACAGAGGTAGTGGATGCAGTTCTCCACTGGTTCTGGAGGGGGACTGGTGCCCAGAGTGCATCACGCTCCCCGTGACGGTCCCAGTCCCTTCACTGTCCCAGCTGCACATGGGCTAACGATGCTTGAGTTGGCGGTCTTTGCCCTGTTCAGCGGTGCTTTGCCATGGGGGTCTTTGCCCTGTTCAGCGGTGCTTGACTTTGCACTTTCTGACCTGTTCAGCGGTGCTTGCCATGGCGGTCTTTGCCCTGTTCAGCGGTGCTTGACTTTGAAGTTTCTGACCTGTTCAGCGGTGCTTGCCATGGCGGTCTTTGTCCTGTTCAGCGGTGCTTGACTTTGCAGTTTCTGACCTGTTCAGCGGTGCTTGCCATGGCGGTCTTTGCCCTGTCCAGCGGTGCTTTGCCATGGCGGTCTTTGCCATGTTCAGCGGTGCTTGCCATGGCGGTCTTTGCCCTGTTCAGCGGTGATTTGCCATGGCGGTCTTTGCCCTGTTCAGCGGTGCTTGACTTTGCAGTTTCTGACCTGTTCAGCGGTGCTTGCCTTGGCGGTCTTTGCCCTGTTCAGCGGTGCTTGACTTTGCAGTTTCTGACCTGTTCAGCGGTGCTTGCCATGGCGGTCTTTGCCCTGTTCAGCGGTGCTTTGCCATGGCGTCTTTGCCCTGTTCAGCGGTGCTTGCCCTGTTCAGCAGGGCTTGACTTTGCTGTCTCTGACCTGTGCAGCAGTGTGTGGCATGACGGTCCCTCAGTGCCAAGCGGGGCTGTGGCTGCCGGGGCCCTCCAGGGCACTGACGCTGGCGGTGGGCTCCGGACCAGTGACGATAGTGCTGCTCTCCTGGGCACTGACTCTAGCGGTGGTCTCCGGACCAGTGACGATAGTGCTGCCCTCCAGGGCACTGACTCTGGCGGTGGTCTCCGGACCAGTGACGATAGTGCTGCCCTCCAGGGCACTGACTCTGGCGGTGATCTCCGGACCAGTGACGATAGTGCTGCCCTCCAGGGCACTGACTCTGGCGGTGGTCTCCGGACCAGTGACGATAGTGCTGCCCTCCTGGGCACTGACTCTGGCGGTGGTCTCCGGACCAGTGACGATAGTGCTGCCCTCCAGGGCACTGATTCTGGCGGTGGTCTCCGGACCAGTGACGATAGTGCTGGCGGTGGCGTCCTGGCCAGCGGGGAGGATGGTGGCCTTCTCCATTGTGCTGCTCTTATCAGACTTTGGATACTTCTTCTGCCCCTTCACCACCTTGGGAGGAGTCACAGCTTTGCCCTGTTCAGCGGTGCTTGCCCTGTTCAGCAGGGCTTGACTTTGCTGTCTCTGACCTGTGCAGCGGTGTGTGGCATGACGGTCCCTCAGTGCCCAGCGGGGCTGTGGCTGCCGGGGCCCTCCAGGGCACTGACGCTGGCGGTGGGCTCCGGACCAGTGACGATAGTGCTGCTCTCCTGGGCACTGACTCTAGCGGTGGTCTCCGGACCAGTGACGATAGTGCTGCCCTCCAGGGCACTGACTCTGGCGGTGGTCTCCGGACCAGTGACGATAGTGCTGCCCTCCAGGGCACTGACTCTGGCGGTGATCTCCGGACCAGTGACGATAGTGCTGCCCTCCAGGGCACTGACTCTGGCGGTGGTCTCCGGACCAGTGACGATAGTGCTGCCCTCCTGGGCACTGACTCTGGCGGTGGTCTCCGGACCAGTGACGATAGTGCTGCCCTCCAGGGCACTGATTCTGGCGGTGGTCTCCGGACCAGTGACGATAGTGCTGGCGGTGGCGTCCTGGCCAGCGGGGAGGATGGTGGCCTTCTCCATTGTGCTGCTCTTACCAGACTTTGGATACTTCTTCTGCCCCTTCACCACCTTGGGAGGAGTCACAGCTGACTCAGCACTCCCCCCGGGACCCTTGTGAGCGGCTTTGCCGCCAGGAGTCTTCCCCCTCTCCCGTGGGGCACTGTCCAACTTCTGGTGCTTTACAGGGGTGGACTGCCAGTGCTTTGGCTCCGTGTCACACTGGCTGCCCTGGTGCCCGGTGCACTCCACATACCTCTAACACGCACCACTGGTACCGGACTTTTTTTGGCTGAGGTGCAGTACGGGACATATGAATTGGAGGGGTGGGGGTAATGGGACAGAGGTCAAGGTTGCTCAGGAAAAGTTTCTGATGAACACTGGGATGGGTAGCTGGAGGGGGTCTGGGAGTGGAGGAAGAGGAGGTGTTTGTAGGAGGTGTAACTTTAGATGATTTGGTGCAGGTGCAGGTTCTGGAGGCTGTCATGAGGTGGATAGATGTTGGGTGTGTGGGTGCCCGCGTTTGTGTACTTTGGGAGGGGGCGTCACAGACACACTGGGAGAGGACACAGGGGACGTGTAAATGGTAGTGGGGGTGGTGAGTGCAGGTGAGCGGGGTGTGGTGCTGGGTGTTCTGGTGCGAGTCCTAGTGTCTGTAGATGTAGTGCATGCAGGTGAGAGTGTAGACGACACTAGGAGGGATGAGGGAGACGACGAGGAGGGGGACACAGTGGATACAGTGGATGTTGCTGTGTCTGTATGTGGGTAATGCTTATGTGAGTGCCTGTGGGATGTGTGGTGCCTATGTTTGCCAGAGCCACTTTTGTGTGTTGAGGTGTGTGCATGCTTGTCTGATGGTGTGCTTGGGATAGGCTGGGGTACAGGGGATTGGGTCTGGGTGGAGGAAGTTGGAGGGGGGAGGCTAGACACAGGGACAATGGCTGCCATCAGTGCTGAGGCCAGAGATTGCAGGGTTCGATGATGGGCAGCCTGCCCAGAATGAATGCCCTCCAGGAATGCATTAGTGTGTTTCATCTCCCTTTCTACACCCTGCGTGGCATTCACAATGGTAGACTGCCCAACAGTGAGTGACCTGAGGAGGTCAATGGCCTCCTCACTGAGAGCAGCAGCAGTGACAGGGGCAGGGGCTGAGGTGCCTGGGGCGAAGGTGATGCCCACCCTCCTGGATGAGCGGGCACGGAGTGAAGGCTGAGGGGCTGCTGGGAGGGCGGTGCTGGTAGGGGGGGTGGCGGCTGTACCTGTAGAAGTGGGGGGCACAGATGGTGCCGCCACCACAAGGGAGCTCCCATCGGAGGACGAGTCCGTGTCGCTGGTTGCTGATCCGGTGACCGACGTGAAGCTCCCCTCGCCCTCTGTCCCATTGGTGTATTCTGAGTCCGTGGTGTTGCCCTCCATGGCCATGTCGGATGCAGCTCCCTCATGCTCCTGTGTCACTGTACCTCCGCCTGATGATGCTGATGCACAAAAGAACAGGGATAGCACAAAAAGGGGTGGGGAAACAGAAGAAAGACAGGTTGAGTGCTTGGATTACCGCTATCGTTGGCATACAATACAGACACATCAGCCCCCTGCACTACACCGTCCTCTTGGCCTCTACAGATGCAGTTCCTGGGATATGGCCTACATGGCTATGAGTGTCATCTGTCCACATAGATGACACAGGGGCATGTATACCTGTACTTGGCACTTTACAGAGGTGGGGTGGAGTGGCACATGGCCTGCATTCTGGAGGGGCCTAGCCTACGGAACTCGCCCTGGCCTAGGGAAACCCACAGCCCTTCTCCCCCACCCAGACCCCTCCACTGCGTGCAAAGTCATCAGAATGTGAGTGTACTCACCCCCTTGTGTCTGCTGTGATGCCCTCATGCGCCCATCCAACTCAGGGTAGGCCACCGCCAGGATCCGGAACATCATGGGGGTCATGGTGCGACGGGCACCCCTCCCACGTTGGGAGGACATACCCAGCTGAGCCTCCGCTGTCTTCTTGCTCCAGCGGCGAATGTCCTCCCATCTTTTTCGGCAGTGGGTGCTCCGTCTCTGGTGGAGCCACAGGGTCCGGACGTCCTTGGCGATGGCACGCCAAATATCCTTCTTCTGGTGGGCGCTGACCTACATGACATGTACAGGGGAAGAAGAGAAGTCATTACCAACTGCACCGATGAAGTGAGTGGCCCACATCCCTACCCTTGCCATGTGGCACATGCATTCACAGTCCTTCATGCTCGCATAACTCTGCCCCCTTGCTACTGACATCCAGCCCTCTCCACCCAGGCATAGCCCATACAACGTGCTCCCTGTGTACTTACCTGTTGGACTGGAGGACCGTAAAGTAGCGTGTACTGGGGGAGGACCCCGTCCACGAGCTTCTCCAACTCCTGTGCAGTGAAGGCAGGGGCCCTTTCCCCAGACGCACCAGCCATTGTCTCTTCCAGACCGAGGTCACAGCAGCACTTGCAGTGTAGGTCCTCTCCTGTTGAAGATCAGGTATCGAGTGATTGAACAGATAGAAAATGGCAGTCACGTCCGCGGCGGTGACGTCTGCGGCGGTGCGTATCATCAACGCTGGCGCCCTTCATCATTGGCTCCTGGGACCCCTAGGGTCCAATGTTAACCAATGCAGCATTGCGCCGCGGTCTACGACCGCCTACCGCGATGGTGTACAATGCCGGCGCAGTTAACTCACATCCCATTGTCCACTTTAGAGGTCAGGCAGCCGCCATTTCAGGGGCCCACATGGCTTCATTTACTACTGCGTCACACATACCTAGGCCTACACTCAACACACATACAGGAAGAGTTTTGTATTTAGTGTCGTGTTCTGTGTAGCTGTGGGTACATACCTGAGAATTTGTTGACTCTGTGGTCGCTGTTGTCCTTCTTAGGCACCGTCAGCTGGGACATTTGAGGAGATGGCAGAATCCTCCGGTGTTCCGACGGCTGGTGGACCTGTTAACAATGGAGGAGCGACATTTAATCATCACCTACAGGTTTGACCGTGCCACAATCCAGGAACTGTGTACCCAGTTCGATCCAGACCTGATATCACCAATCCGCCATCCCACAGGAATCCTCCCTCAAGTGCAGGTGCTATCAGTGCTCCATTTCCTAGCAAGTGGGTCATTTCAAACAACAGTGGCCATGGCATCAGGGATGTCCCAGCCTATGTTTTCCAATGTGTTGTCCAGAGTGTTGTCTGCCCTGCTGAAACACGAGAGGAGCTACATCGTTTTCCCTCAGGTGGAGGATTTGGCTACAGTTAAAGGTGACTTCTATGCCCTGGGACATATCCCCAACATCATAGGTGCCATTGATGGGACCCATGTAGCTCTGGTCCCCCCCGCAGGAGTGAACAGGTGTACAGGAACCGGAAGAGTTATCATTCGATGAATGTACAGATGGTATGTTTGGCAGACCAGTACATATCGCAGGTAAATGCTATGTTCCCTGGCTCAGTGCATGACGCCTACATCCTGGGGAATAGCAGCATCCCGTATGTGATGGGTCAACTCCAGAGGCACCGTGTGTGGCTATTAGGGGACTCTGGTTACCCCAACCTGTCATGGCTACTGACCCCAGTGAGGAATCCCAGGACCAGGGCAGAGGAACGCTACAATGAGGCCCATGGGCGGACTAGGAGGGTGATCGAACGCACCTTCGGCCTCCTGAAGGCCAGGTTCAGGTGCCTCCATATGACAGGTGGATCCCTATTCTACTCACCAAGGAAGGTGTGCCAGATCATCATCGCCTGCTCTATGCTTCACAACTTGGCTTTGCGACGCCAGGTGCCTTTTCTGCAGGAGGATGGTCCAGATGGCAGTGTTGTGGCAGCTGTGGAGCCTGTGGACAGTGATGAGGAGGAAGCAGAGGAAGAAGACATTGACAACAGGGACTCTGTCATACAGCAATATTTCCAGTGACACACAGGTGAGAACACATTCCTGCCTACTACTAGTACTTTCACACTTCTACCTCTATCCTGTCTGTCAATTTGAAGTAGTATTTGCTAACTGAGTGATACATTTCCATTACGGTTTCACAGGTGTGGTCACCAACGTGTGTCATCTGCTTGCATCCTTCATGGGCTTGTGATGTGTAACATAGGTATGTTGACATTACATTTTCGAACGGTTTCTGTCATTGTCATAGATATTACAAATTTTCAAAATCACAGACTGACTCCAGATTGTTTTGTGGTTCAAGGGTGTTTATTGAAGTGCTAATTATTGGAGGGCGTGGCAAAATGGTGATGGGTGATGGTGGAGGAATGTCCAGGGCAGAGTCCAGTCTATTCGTCTCACAGGTGCTTTGCCCATATGAGCATAGGAAGTGGAGCAGGGGCAGTTCCAATCTAGACAGGGTAACAAAGTGGGACAGTGGGAGGACAATCAGGGTGGTCTCATTTCCTGGCCGGGGTCTTGCCATCTTGCTCTGTCCTGTTCCCGGATCTCAGGGACCGCTTGCGGGGTGGTTCACCGTCTGCAGGGGGTGGGGTGCTGGTGTGGTGGTCCTGTGGCGGGGCGTCCTGTCCACTAGCGCTGGCGGAGGTGGTGGGCAGATCATCGTCCAGGCTAGTGTCAGGGGCCCCTTGGAGTGCCACGGTGTCCCACATGGTCTTTTGTATGTCCTTCAGCACCCCTACGATGGTGCCCAAGGCGGAGCTGATGGTTCTGAGCTCCTCCCTGAACCCCAAATACTGTTTCTCCTGCATGCGCTGGGTCTCCTGAAACTTGGCCAGGACCGTAGCCATCGTCTCCTGGTTGTGGTGGTATGCTCCCATGATGGAGGAGAGGGCCTCGTGGAGAGTGGGTTCCCTTGGCCTGTCCGCCCCCTGTCGCACAGCAGCCCTCCCAGTTCCCCTGTGTTCCTGTGCCTCCGTCCCCTCGACCGTGTGCCCACTACCACTGCCCCCAGGTCCCTGTTGTTGTTGGGGTGGTGGGTTATCCTGGGTTCCCTGTAGTGGTGGACACACAGCTGATTGACGTGTCCTGGGTATGGAGGTATGGGCCCGCTGGGTGGGTGCTTTGCTGGTATTACCAGAGGGTGGAAGGTCAGTTTTGGGCTGTGCCTGTGCAAGGGGAACCGACTGTCCCGAGGCCCACGATGGTCCGGGCTGGTCGTCTGGATCCAGTTGGCCAGAGCTGCTGTCATCACTGTGGGCCTCTTCAGTGGGTGGAGTGGAGAAGTCTGGACCCTCCTGTCTGGTGATGTTGCGCAGGGGTATAAAAGCATGATTATTGCATGTGTGTGTGTCATGGTGTGCAATAGGTGGGTGTGCGTGTACCCCAGTGCAAGCATTCCTGTGTGGGGGCTTGTGTGATGATGGTTGGGGGGTGTTATGGGTATGTTATGGGTATGTGCAGTGGGAATGCTTTAGTGATGGGTGTCCATGCTTTGTTGTGTCATGCAGGGCTTGGTGTAGGGATGGGTGGTTTGTGTTCTTAGTAGATGGTGAGGAGTTGGAGTGGTAGGGTAGGGGGTGAGGGTGGGTGTGTGTGAGATAGCATGCAGGTAGGGTGGGGGATATGATAGTTAAGATTTGACTTACCAGTGTCCATTCCTCCACCGACTCCTCCGAGGCCCTCTGGATGCATGATGGTCAAGACCTGCTCCTCCCATGTTGTTAGCTGAGGGGGAGGAGGTGGGGGTCCGCCGTAAGTCCGCTGAATTGCGATGTTGTGCCTGGAGACCACTAAACGCACCTTCCCCCGTAGGTCGTTCCACCTCTTCCTGTTGTCCTCCTGATTTCTTGGGTGCTGTCCCACTGCGTTGACCCTGTCCACGATTCTTCGCTATAGCTCCATCTTCCTAGCTATAGAGGTGTGCTGCACCTGTGATCCAAATAGCTGTGGCTCTACCCATACGATTTCCTCCACCATAACCCTGAGCTCCTCCTCTGAAAACCTGGGGTGTCTTTGGCGTGCCATGGGGTGGTGTAGGTGATGTGTGGGGTGGTGTATGTGTTGATGAGTGTGGTGATGTGTAGTGGTGTGGGGTGTTTTGTGCATGGATGTTGTATGGGTGATGGTGTTGTGTGCCTCGGTGTGGTGGGGTTGTCTATTGCTGTGCTCTCTGTCTGTAGCCTTCGTCTCTAGTTTTTGGTCGTAGGGGTTTGTGGGTGATTAGGGTGTGTGTTTTATATTGTGATGGGTGTGTGGGAGTGGTGTTTGTATGTGTATCAGGTGTGTGTATTTTGAATTGTCCAATGTGGCGGTGTTTTGGAGATGTGTGTGTATTTTGAGCGCGGCGATGTGTACCGCCAATGGAATACCGCAGTTGAAAGACCGCCGCGCGGATTCGTGCGTTCGAATAGCATGGGCGTGTTTCTGTTGGCGTGAGGGTGGAGGTTTTGTTTTCGCCAGTTTATCACTGACCTTTGGTGTGGCGGACTTGTGTGGGTGTCTGAATTTTGGCGGATTCCGAACAGTGGGTCGTAATAGGTGTGGCGGTATCCGCGACGGTGTGTTGGCGATCTTCTGCACAGCGGCAAGCGGCTTTTACCGCCGATGTTGTAATGACCCCCATAATGTGCAGGCCCAGTGCTCCTCCATGTGCACATAGAAGACACCCCGAGACAAGGGCCTGAAAGCTGTCTGGGTCCCTGTTGCCAGCAGTCTGGCTCTCTGCCTACCTCTGCCCCTGCACCTGGGCTGCTAAGGACAGTGAAAGGAGAGAGGCCTGAAATTGGAATTGGCATCAGTTCAGTTCCTCAGCAGCAGCTTGCAGCAGCAGCTCGACCAGCAGAAAGCAAAGCCTGGGTAGGGGCCCCCTTGCCTGTCATAGGGCAAATGTTTCCTTCATTTTGGGCTAAGTGTAAAGTGCATCCCAGTTTTCAGTTTTGGCAAGTTATGGGCCACATGTATTTTGATGTTCTTGCCATTTTTTTAATGTATTTTGTCAGAAAGAAAAAAAGAGTATAATAAATAAAAAATGAAAAGAAAAACTAACAAGGAATCTGTGTAATTGAAATACGGACGAGCACCACCCAAGGGTGGATGAGTGATGCGCAGTGAACTCCGCTCTCCCACTGACTAGAGGAGTTTTTTGCCGAACTCCATGCTCCACTTGGAGCTCGGAGTGCCCAAAACTCCATGACCTCTGCCAGTGGACCAGAGCTCACTGCCCACCCCAGTTTGTGAGGGTTGGGTGAGGTCTGGGTGGTATGGTGGATGTGATGGCTGCCTCTGTGTGTGTTGGGGGGGTGTCTGGGGGTATGGAGTTTGAGGTGTGTGGGACTGGGGGTTGTGAGGTGCTACCTAGGTAGATGGTGGGTGTAGTGGATATGTCACTGAGTGTTGTGGTAGTGTCTGTGAGTACGGTGGTTGTGGTGTGTGGGTCAGTGGGGGCAGTGAGGGTGTCTGTGAGTAACTGTTGAGTGCTTGCATGGCAGTGTGTCTCATGGTACTTGTGTAACATGTGTATGTTGAGGTGGATGCATGTGGATGTGTCTGTGTGCTTGGGACATGTAGGGGAATAAGGAATTTGGATTGGAAAGACAAAGGTGGTGGAGGGAGGATTGTGGATGGTGGACGGCTGCCATCAGTGAGGAGGCCAGAGCCTGAAAAGATCTCTGTATGCAGACATGGCACTATGAATGCCTTCCAGGTACGCAACAATCTGCTGGAGTTGGCTGACCTGCACCTGGATGGCATTCAGAATGGCAGCCTGAGCCACAGAGATACTCCTCAGGAGGTCAATAACCTTCTTATTTAGGGCAACAGGGGTAACTGGGGCAGGGGATGAGGTGCCTTGGGCGAAGGAGACACCCACCCTCTTGAGTGAACACGCATGGCCAACTGGGTGGGGAGCAACAGGGAGGGTGGAGATGAAACTGAGGGTGGCGAATAAGGATGGAATAGGAGCAGGTCCTGATGGGCACGCCATCACTAGGGAGTGGCCACTGGAGGTAGAATCAGAAGATGATGAGGTTGCTCCTGTGTCCTCCGTGGCACTCAACTCACCCTCCCGGCCACTGGGTCCTTCCATTTCGGTGGCGTCATGACTGGAGGTACCGTGGCAAGATGCATCCCCACTTGGTTCCACCCTGTCTTCCTTGCTTGCCCAGGATGATGTTAAAATTGCAAAGAGAAATATTGCCACTACATTTTCCTGATCACACTTGAACAATAGCTGTGATTAGTAACCATTACCATGACATACAGTAGCCCCAGCAACAAGCTCTACCAAAGTGGCCCCAACATTTGCCACACCATATGCATGCATGCTACATGAAATGTCAACAGTTGGCCACAGGAAAGTCATTATCAGAGGCCACTCCAATTGCATGGGTAAAGTTGTGCAATCACAGCATCAGCTGAACAAGTAGGAGACCTTATCACCTTCAATGGTTTGCCTAATGTAGCGTTCCTCATTCACCTTTTGTCATAAAATAGTAGGGCAAGGCCAACTTCATTTACACAGATCCCATACAAGGGCATGCTTCAAGCTCTTCTTCAGATGCCCAGTACCACATCATGAAAAATGATGCCAACAGAAGTACAGTAGCCTGAATAAGGTGACCTGGAAATGCCCATGTCACACTGGAAACAACTCACAAATGCTCACTTCCCTATGTGCAAGTTGTCCTAATGAGGTCATGGAGGTTTTACTAATGTTGCTCAGGTAGATGTACTCTGGCAACAAATTGTGCAAAATGTCAGGGAGATATGTCTACAAACTCCACAACACAATGAATCAGGTAACCCCAAGGATTACACCTCTCTTGATTGGTACTCCGGACAGTAACATACTCTGATTGAATCAGTAGAAGCCAGTAGCTTTTCAATGTTGGAGAGGCCCAGGGATTGATGTGTACTTGTAGAAGGCCCTCAACATGTTGCCCAATGGGAAGCCATGTCACTGTTTCCATTTTTGTCATACAAACACAGATTTCCCTGGATGAATGCTTGTACACAACCACATATGATTCCCACACAACTGTAAGTCACTCCATGATGCATGCTAACCCTCCCCATTTCACATGTGCAAAGCACTTTGCTACATGATTCCACATCGATGGCATCAAAATGCATATTGTGTGTAAAAACAGTAGTCCTACTCGTCATGTCCTTCATTGCTACTGCAGTTATACATGCCAAATTACATGCAATGATAGGTGAGGATATGTGCGAGCCACCAATCAATGGTGATACACTCCTGTCTGTGGCACCACGTGAACTGTAGACCCATGATATATGTCCAATTCCAAACACATGTTGATATGCACACATCTGTGAGGGAATTCAGACATCATCCCATGAAGATAGGTAGACCATGCATGAAACTGCAGTGAAAATGATTTGGCAAAAGTGAAAGGATCACATGCTAACATGTAGGCACAATGAATGACGGCAACAGTGATGTCACCAAAATCATGTCAATGGACATTGTCTATTTACCAAGGGAAAGTATTGCTCTGTGTATGCATCCAAAACACAATGTATTCTTTTTCACATGTATGATGGCCACTGTTAGACTTGGCATCCTTGGTGTGGTCTCCGCTAACTTTTGGCCTCTGTTTCCCAGGTTGTTGATGTGTGCTGGACTCTGTTTTTGCTGTTTCTGTTACTCTGGGCACTTTACCACTGCTATTCAGTGCTAAAATGCAAGTGCTACTATACAAAATGTGTATGTAATTGGTTCATCCATGATTGGCATATTTGATTTACTGGTAAGTCCCTAGTACAGTGCACTAAAGGTTCCCAGGGCCTGTAAATCAAATGATACTAGCGGCTGTGCAGCACTGGTTGTGCCATCCACAGTATTAGCTCTGTAAACATGGCTCAGATCTGCCACTGCAGTGTCTGTGTGTGCAGTTATAAACTACCAATTCGACTTGGCAAGTGTACCCACTTGCCAGGCCTAAAGCTTCCCTTTTCTTACATGTAAGACACCCGTAAGGTAGGCCCTAGGTTGCCCCATGGACAGGGTGCAGTGTCTGTTTAAGGTAGGACATATACTAATGTGTTTTATATATCCTAACAGTGAAATACTGTTAAATATGTTTTTCACTGTTGCCAGGAATATCCCTCTCATAGGTTAACATGGGGGCTTCCTTTAAATATGATTAAAGTGTAGATTCCCTTTGGGAGCGGATAGACATGTGAAGTTTAGGGACTCTGAGCTCACAATTTAAAAATACATCTTTTAGAAAAGTTGATTTTAAGATTGTGTGTTTAAAAATGCCACACTTGGAAATTGAACATTTTCTTGCTTAAACCACTCTGTGACTCTGCCTGTTTGTGAATTCTCTATCTGGGTCAGTTTGACAGTTGGGCTGTTTGCACCTCTCTCTAGACAGTGACACAAAGGGAGCTGGGGTGTAGCCTGCATATCCTGATAAGCCATCTGTGCTAGGAGGGAGGGGAGGAGTGGTTACTCACACCTGAAAGGGCTGTACCCTAGTGTGTGTCTGGGGCCTGGCCTGTGCAAGGCAGGATTTCACATTCAAGAGAGACTTTTCTTTGAAGTAAGCCTACTTCAAAGGGCAAAACGGGTATAAGAAGGGCACCCACAACCACAGAGTTTAGATCACTTCAGGACATCAAGAGGAACCACTGCCTGGAGAAGAGCTGAAGAGCTGTGAAGAAGTGCTGCCCTGACTGTGACTGTGCTTTGTGGAGCTATCCTGCAGTTGCTGCTTCTGCCTGGTGAAAGGGGACAAAGACTGGATTTTGTTGTGCATTCCTGCTTGTGAAGAAATCTCCAAGGGCTTGTCCTAATGTGGTCTCCTGTTGTTAAGTGTCAGGGCCATCAAAGACTTCCCCTGCCAGCACCTGGACTCGCTGCTGAGACTCCTGCCCTGCCACGTGGTGCTCTATCCAGTTCCTAGGGCCTTGACAGGTGAAGCTGGCAGACCACGCTTGAAAATCCACGCACAGACCACCTTGTGGGAACATTTCCGAGGCAACCTCCGAGAGCGGCTAAAGAATGCACTGCCGACTCTGCGGCTGAAATCGATGCAGCGCTTGCAGTGCGGCTGGGAGATCGATGCACGTGGCTCGAGAAATGACGCGCTGTATCACTGATGGAGGCTGGTTATGTCACAACCCATACAGTGCGGTTTTGCTAGCACCGTACAGCAAGATTTTCAACGCAAACCTTGCGGGGTGGAAAAATGATGCAACGACTGCCCAGATCGACACATCACTCCCCTGCGGGGAGGAAAAATTTCACAAGCCGGTCCGACAGGAGAAGGAGAAATGACACACAAGCTTGCTTGTGGGTGAGAAATTGACGAACCGCTTACCTTTTTTGATGCACACTCACCTGTGCGTGTTATTTTAACGCGACCCAGGTACTTGTCAACGCCAACAGTGTTTAATATGTTTAACAAAGGATTTAAGACTCTTTTTGCTTTTTAATTAATAACTTGACTTGTGTATGTTGGATTTTTTCATTTTTGTCTTGTTTTGTTTTGATAAATATTTTCTATTTTACTAAACCGGTGTTGTGTCATTTTGTAGTGGTTTCATTTAGATACTGTGTGTGTTGGTACAAATACTTTACACCTAGCACTCTGAAGTTAAGCCTGCCTGCTCGTGCTAAGCTACCACTGGGGTGAGCGGGGGTTAGCTGAGGATCATTCTCCTTTACCCTGACTAGAGTGAGGGTCCTTTCTTGGACAGGGGGTAACCTGACTGCCAACCAAAGACCCCATTTCTAACAGCCACCTTCACATGACAAGCAGTAGTAAGGCACTAACACTTGTGACACACTGAAGACAAGTGTCCTCTGGGGTACAGATTCCTATATAATCACTTGAGCAGACTCATGGCTGAGGACAGTGATTTATTATTTCATGTTGTTTGGGCTGTCACACTGAAGAGTAGTGTACAAATTACACCCACAACAACAACCATCCTGACCTGAGTGTTCACTGTACTCAGCTGTATGTTGGCCCTGAAGTGTAAATTGGTTTTGGACTATGCTCGGTTTTGTCCTAGGTCAATGGGCTACTTGGCAAGGCACATCAGCATGCACCAACTTCCATACCTACACAAACAGTCAATCATCATGCGTTTCACACATGGCCCATCCCCAATCTTCAGGGGGACATGGCAGATCCTAACACATCAACTTGGCAATTTTACAGGCAGGAATATGGCCTGGACTCACCCCTAGGTCCTCCCACCTGATGCAGTGGTGGGTGCTCCACCAGCTATGGACCTCAAGGCTTCGCACCTTCAGGGTGGTAGTTTTTAAAATCCTCTTCTTTTGATGGGTGTTGAACTGTATGGCTGCAAGGACAAATCAAAAAGTTACAAACACAAGTTTTTGCCCAAATGATTGTGTCACACATGTAAGAAATACCAAGCACGAACAAGTGAAAAGCACACATGTCTAGAAGTACAGGGACATGACTACATACTTTTGGATTCATCTGCAGACTAACCCACTACCCTGCTCAGGACCTACACCAACTAAGCAAGCCTGCTGACATCAGGTTGCCAGGCTCAAGCAAAAGGTACTGTGATGTGAACCACAATGAAACACTATTCACCATTGTGGCCTCCCGAAGGGAAAGGTCCTTGGGCCTGACTGGATAGACACATTTACACTCTGCAACGTTGACTTATGACATACAGTCCCTAAAGGCAACTACTATAGTACAGTCGTCACCTTAAGACTTGTATGACAATGAAAGGGCTGCCATAGTTGGCACGCAGTCTCTTCCCTGTACATATGTGGACCTATGGCCTACCCAATGTAGACTCATGCCACTTGAGGTGGGCTTGTGTGGTATGTAGTTGTAGCACAGAATGCACTTTTGACTATATGTGGTGAACCTACAGAGATGGCATTCAACATACAAAGGTATGTTTGGTCTAATTTCTGCCATGTAGCCAAGCTACTGAGTCACATGTCATGGCATCCCTGGAATCTACAAACTATGTGCACTGTGGGTTTGTACTGGATACATATGACTTATGTGAAGGTGGCAACAGAGCTGTTGTAATAAGGTACCTGTCATAAGTCAATGACACACATTGACAGTGATGCAAAATGCACATATGTACTAGTTCAGGGATTAGCCTCAGTACCCATTCCTAATCTAGTCAATGAACTGAGGCATTCAGGCCAGGTTTTGCCACTAGAATATCATATTCGCCACATGCCAGGATCTGCAATTCTAGAGGGAGTGGGCACAGTACCACAGCTGCATAGCCACAGTAGGTGCTACCTAGGTAGATGGTGGGTGTAGTGGATATGTCACTGAGTGTTGTGGTAGTGTCTGTGAGTACGGTGGTTGTGGTGTGTGGGTCAGTGGGGGCAGTGAGGGTGTCTGTGAGTAACTGTTGAGTGCTTGCATGTCAGTGTGTCTCATGGTACTTGTGTAACATGTGTATGTTGAGGTGGATGCATGTGGATGTGTCAGTGTGCTTGGGACATGTAAGGGAATAAGGAATTTGGATTGGAAAGACAAAGGTGGTGGAGGGAGGATTGAGGATGGTGGACGGCTGCCATCAGTGAGGAGGCCAGAGCCTGAAAAGATATCTGTATGCAGACATGGCACTCTGAATGCCTTCCAGGTACGCAACAATCTGCTGGAGTTGGCTGACCTGCACCTGGATGGCATTCAGAATGGCAGCCTGAGCCACAGAGATACTCCTCAGGAGGTCAATAACCTTCTTATTTAGGGCAAAAGGGGTAACTGGGGCAGGGGGTGAGGTGCCTTGGGCGAAGGAGACACCCACCCTCTTGAGTGAACACGCATGGCCAACTGGGTGGGGAGCAACAGGGAGGGTGGAGATGAAACTGGGGGTGGCGGATAAGGATGGAACAGGAGCAGGTCCTGATGGGCACGCCACCACTAGGGAGTGGCCACTGGAGGTAGAATCAGAAGATGATGAGGTTGCTCCTGTGTCCTCCGTGGCACTCAACTCACGCTCCCGGCCACTGGGTCCTTCCATTTCGGTGGTGTCATGACTGGAGGTACCGTGGCAAGATGCATCCCCACTTGGTTCCACCCTGTCTTCCTTGCTTGCCCAGGATGATGTTAAAATTGCAAAGAGAAATATTGCCACTACATTTTCCTGATCGCACTTGAACAATAGCTGTGATTAGTAACCATTACCATGACATACAGTAGCCCCAGCAACAAGCTCTACCAAAGTGGCCCCAACATTTGCCACACCATATGCATGCATGCTACATGAAATGTCAACAGTTGGCCACAGGAAAGTCATAATCAGAGGCCACTCCAATTGCATGGGTAAAGTTGTGCAATCACAGCATCAGCTGAACAAGTAGGAGACCTTATCACCTTTAATGGTTTGCCTAATGTAGCGTTCCTCATTCACCTTTTGTCATAAAATAGTAGGGCAATGCCAACTTCATTTACACAGATCCCATACAAGGGCATGCTTCAAGCTCTTCTTCAGATGCCCAGTACCACATCTTGAAAAATGATGCCAACAGAAGTACAGTATCCTGAATAAGGTGACCTGGAAATGCCCATGTCACACTGGAAACAACTCACAAATGCTCACTTCACTATGTGCAAGTTGTCCAAATGGGGTCATGGAGGTTGTACTAATGTTGCTCAGGTAGATGTACACTGGAAACAAATTGTGCAAAATGTCAGGGAGATATGTCTACAAACTCCACAACACAATGAATCAGGTAACCCCAAGGATTACACCTCTCTTGATTGGTACTCCGGACAGTAACATACTCTGATGGAATCAGTAGAAGCCAGTAGCTTTTCAATGTTGGAGAGGCCCAGGGATTGACGTGTACTTGTAGAAGGTCCTCAACATGTTGCCCAATGGGAACCCATGTCACTGTTTCCATTTTTGTCATACAAACACAGATTTCCCTGGATGAATGCTTGTACACAACCACATATGATTCCCACACAACTGTAAGTCACTCCATGATGCATGCTAACCCTCCCCATTTCACATGTGCAAAGCACTTTGCTACATGATTCCACATCGATGGCATCAAAATGCATATTGTGTGTAAAAACAGTAGTCCTACTCGTCATGTCCTTCATTGCTACTGCAGTTATACATGCCAAATTACATGCAATGATAGGTGAGGATATGTGCGAGCCACCAATCAATGGTGATACACTCCTGTCTGTGGCACCACGTGAACTGTAGACCCATGATATATGTCCAATTCCAAACACATGTTGATATGCACACATCTGTGAGGGAATTCAGACATCATCCCATGAAGATAGGTAGACCATGCATGAAACTGCAGTGAAAATGATTTGGCAAAAGTGAAAGGATCACATGCTAACATGTAGGCACAATGAATGACGGCAACAGTGATGTCACCAAAATCATGTCAATGGACATTGTCTATTTACCAAGGGAAAGTATTGCTCTGTGTATGCATCCAAAACACAATGTATTCTTTTTCACATGTATGATGGCCACTGTTAGACTTGGCATCCTTGGTGTGGTCTCCGCTAACTTTTGGCCTCTGTTTCCCAGGTTGTTGATGTGTGCTGGACTCTGTTTTTGCTGTTTCTGTTACTCTGGGCACTTTACCACTGCTATCCAGTGCTAAAATGCAAGTGCTACTATACAAAATGTGTATGTAATTGGTTCACCCATGATTGGCATATTTGATTTACTGGTAAGTCCCTAGTACAGTGCACTAAAGGTTCCCAGGGCCTGTAAATCAAATGATACTAGCGGCTGTGCAGCACTGGTTGTGCCATCCACAGTATTAGCTCTGTAAACATGGCTCAGATCTGCCACTGCAGTGTCTGTGTGTGCAGTTATAAACTACCAATTCGACTTGGCAAGTGTACCCACTTGCCAGGCCTAAAGCTTCCCTTTTCTTACATGTAAGACACCCGTAAGGTAGGCCCTAGGTTGCCCCATGGACAGGGTGCAGTGTCTGTTTAAGGTAGGACATATACTAATGTGTTTTATATATCCTAACAGTGAAATACTGTTAAATATGTTTTTCACTGTTGCCAGGAATATCCCTCTCATAGGTTAACATGGGGGCTTCCTTTAAATATGATTAAAGTGTAGATTCCCTTTGGGAGCGGATAGACATGTGAAGTTTAGGGACTCTGAGCTCACAATTTAAAAATACATCTTTTAGAAAAGTTGATTTTAAGATTGTGTGTTTAAAAATGCCACACTTGGAAATTGAACATTTTCTTGCTTAAACCACTCTGTGACTCTGCCTGTTTGTGAATTCTCTATCTGGGTCAGTTTGACAGTTGGGCTGTTTGCACCTCTCTCTAGACAGTGACACAAAGGGAGCTGGGGTGTAGCCTGCATATCCTGATAAGCCATCTGTGCTAGGAGGGAGGGGAGGAGTGGTCACTCACACCTGAAAGGGCTGTACCCTAGTGTGTGTCTGGGGCCTGGCCTGTGCAAGGCAGGATTTCACATTCAAGAGAGACTTTTCTTTGAAGTAAGCCTACTTCAAAGGGCAAAACGGGTATAAGAAGGGCACCCACAACCACAGAGTTTAGATCACTTCAGGACATCAAGAGGAACCACTGCCTGGAGAAGAGCTGAAGAGCTGTGAAGAAGTGCTGCCCTGACTGTCACTGTGCTTTGTGGAGCTATCCTGCAGTTGCTGCTTCTGCCTGGTGAAAGGGGACAAAGATTGGATTTTGTTGTGCATTCCTGCTTGGGAAGAAATCTCCAAGGGCTTGTCCTAATGTGGTCTCCTTTTGTTAAGTGTCAGGGCCATCAAAGACTTCCCCTGCCAGCACCTGGACTCGCTGCTGAGACTCCTGCCCTGCCACGTGGTGCCCTATCCAGTTCCTAGGGCCTTGACAGGTGAAGCTGGCAGACCACGCTTGAAAATCCACGCACAGACCACCTTGTGGGAACATTTCCGAGGCAACCTCCGAGAGCGGCTAAAGAATGCACTGCCGACTCTGCGGCTGAAATTGATGCAGCGCTTGCAGTGCGGCTGGGAGATCGATGCACGTGGCTCGAGAAATGACGCGCTGCATCACTGATGGAGGCTGGTTATGTCACAACCCATACAGTGCGGTTTTGCTAGCCCCGTACAGCAAGATTTTCAACACAAACCTTGGGGGGTGGAAAAATGATGCAATGACTGCCCGGATCGACGCATCACTCCCCTGCGGGGAGGAAAAATTTCACAAGCCGGTCCGACAGGAGAAGGAGAAATGACACACAAGCTTGCTTGTGGGTGAGAAATTGACGAACCGCTTACCTTTTTTGATGCACACTCACCTGTGCGTGTTATTTTAACGCGACCCAGGTACTTGTCAACGCCAACAGTGTTTAATATGTTTAACAAAGGATTTAAGACTCTTTTTGCTTTTTAATTAATAACTTGACTTGTGTATGTTGGATTTTTTTCATTTTTGTCTTGTTTTGTTTTGATAAATATTTTCTATTTTACTAAACCAGTGTTGTGTCATTTTGTAGTGGTTTCATTTAGTTACTGTGTGTGTTGGTACAAATACTTTACACCTAGCACTCTGAAGTTAAGCCTGCCTGCTCGTGCTTAGCTACCACTGGGGTGAGCGGGGGTTAGCTGAGGATCATTCTCCTTTACCCTGACTAGAGTGAGGGTCCTTTCTTGGACAGGGGGTAACCTGAATGCCAACCAAAGACCCCATTTCTAACAGCCACCTTCACATGACAAGCAGTAGTAAGGCACTAACACTTGTGACACACTGAAGACAAGTGTCCTCTGGGGTACAGATTCCTATATAATCACTTGAGCAGACTCATGGCTGAGGACAGTGATTTATTATTTCATGTTGTTTGGGCTGTCACACTGAAGAGTAGTGTACAAATTACACCCACAACAACAACCATCCTGACCTGAGTGTTCACTGTACTCAGCTGTATGTTGGCCCTGAAGTGTAAATTGGTTTTGGACTATGCTCGGTTTTTTCCTAGGTCAATGGGCTACTTGGCAAGGCACATCAGCATGCACCAACTTCCATACCTACACAAACAGTCAATCATCATGCGTTTCACACATGGCCCATCCCCAATCTTCAGGGGGACATGGCAGATCCTAACACATCAACTTGGCAATTTTACAGGCAGGAATATGGCCTGGACTCACCCCTAGGTCCTCCCACCTGATGCAGTGGTGGGTGCTCCACCAGCTATGGACCTCAAGGCTTCGCACCTTCAGGGTGGTAGTTTTTAAAATCCTCTTCTTTTGATGGGTGTTGAACTGTATGGCTGCAAGGACAAATCAAAAAGTTACAAACACAAGTTTTTGCCCAAATGATTGTGTCACACATGTAAGAAATACCAAGCACGAACAAGTGAAAAGCACACATGTCTAGAAGTACAGGGACATGACTACATACTTTTGGATTCATCTGCAGACTAACCCACTACCCTGCTCAGGACCTACACCAACTAAGCAAGCCTGCTGACATCAGGTTGCCAGGCTCAAGCAAAAGGTACTGTGATGTGAACCACAATGAAACACTATTCACCATTGTGGCCTCCCGAAGGGAAAGCTCCTTGGGCCTGACTGGATAGACACATTTACACTCTGCAACGTTGACTTATGACATACAGTCCCTAAAGGCAACTACTATAGTACAGTCGTCACCTTAAGACTTGTATGACAATGAAAGGGC
This sequence comes from Pleurodeles waltl, assembly GCF_031143425.1. Taxonomy (NCBI): domain Eukaryota; kingdom Metazoa; phylum Chordata; class Amphibia; order Caudata; family Salamandridae; genus Pleurodeles; species Pleurodeles waltl. The sequence goes on along the minus strand of NC_090444.1, from coordinate 312,438,725 downwards.
TGCCATAGTTGGCACGCAGTCTCTTTCCTGTACATATGTGGACCTATGGCCTACTCAATGTAGACTCATGCCACTTGAGGTGGGTTTGTGTGGTATGTAGTTGTAGCACAGAATGCACTTTTGACTATATGTGGTGAACCTACAGAGATGGCATTCAACATACAAAGGTATGTTTGGTCTAATTTCTGCCATGTAGCCAAGCTACTGAGTCACATGTCATGGCATCCCTGGAATCTACAAACTATGTGCACTGTGGGATTGTACTGGATACATATGACTTATGTGAAGGTGGCAACAGAGCTGTTGTAATAAGGTACCTGTCATAAGTCAATGACACACATTGACAGTGATGCAAAATGCACATATGTACTAGTTCATGGATTAGCCTCAATACCCATTCCTAATCTAGTCAATGAACTGAGGCATTCAGGCCAGGTTTTGCCACTAGAATATCATATTGGCCATATGCCAGGATCTGCAATTCTAGAGGGAGTGGGCACAGTACCACAGCTGCATAGCCACAGTAACTCCACCCCAGCTTGTATTATGTCCCATATTGGGAGATACATTTGACAGCCCTGGTCGCTGCAGGCTGAGCATATAGAGCTTACATGACACTCACATTTCTATCACTTCCATGCATGACAGTACAACATTTGTCCATCATCAATGTGGCTTGTGTGGCACTCTGAAGGGCACAGTGAGCCATTATATGCCTCTCATACAAGAGTTTGTCAAGGCCAGTCTGAATCATCTGTGGTGCTATACACATTGCTTACAAAATTCTCAAATCGCAAACTCCATGCATACACAGCTCATGCTGTCATGCACATGCATGTTGTTTGTCATTAACAACCATCATATCTATTGACGTGTCCTTGTATGGCTGTAAAGTCTCCTTGCCTAGATATATGAATAAACACAAGGATGATCTAGGCCTTAAAACACATCACACAATACAATGTGAATGTGCAATACATAGAATACATTTCTCCATTACCTGCACCATGTACATTCAATTGATGCCACACAAAATGTGACAACAGGCACACAAGGAGTCTAACTGGCACACAGGGGCACATTGTAGACTGTGAGAAGGGAAAGGATGGTGTTGAACAGAATCAAAAGTGCCTATGAGGTTCTTACCTGTTCCTCTGGTGAGTCTTAGAGCTCACCATACAGGGGAAATACCAAGTCCACAAGGTTCTCCAGCTCCTCTGGAGAGAAGTCGGGGGCACTTTCATCTGCTGGCTGTGTCATGATTGCTCCTATAGCCGGCACACAGCAGCTGAAGTGGTGGAGGTGGTGACGGCAGCAATGTTAGGAGTCAAGTGAATAAATTTGCAAAACACTGCACACACATATGCCATGTACATGGAGATCACGGCCAACAGTCACAGCTATTAGCCTGTGACTGCGACAGGCAACAATGTTAGCCAATGGCTGTGTGCAGCATGGGTGAAACAGCCCACCACGCAGCAGAATTCTGCCATCGGCCACAGGTGCTCCCTAATGTCCAGTGCTGCAGGTCAGGAATCCGCCATTTTGGTGGTTGGAAATACAACTGTGAGCCCTGAAAAATGTGTTGCAACACAAATGTATGTGCATGCTCATCACCAACATCCTAAAGCAGCCTTGATGTGTTGGTTTCTACTACACAATCAACAGAGTAGGGTGTTGTCGGTCACAGATGGCATAAAACTGTGGTTCCCAGTTCACCACCGGTGACGGTATTTTTGGCGGTGAGAATTATTATTGATGAGGTGGGTCTTTGCGACCCCATAGCGAGTCGCAGAAGGTGTCTGAGACACCATTCTGCATCCTTTTTTGCGACTTGCAAATTGCGAGTCGCTCAGACTCGCAATTGGCAAGTCGCAAAAACAGATTTTTCTACATCTGGCCCTAACTTTGTTGTCTAGACATTTGCAATGTGACGTGTGTCATGTGTATGCTTTCATGACTCCACTCCTTGATTTGTTCTTTGTTTTAGTACCTTCATCATGACATCTTCATTTGGGCAATTCAAAGTTGTGACATTGGCAGGTACATCTTGCTGTTGGGACATACAAAGAGGACATGGATTTTCCCTGGGAATGTTTACCACACACTTTGGGTGGATAGGATGCACGTGATGGAGACTCCATTGGACTTGTTCATTGTTGTGTGGTGGCTATGATGCATCATGTGTGTAATCATGTGGCGAGTGAAAATGTTATGATAGGACACTTTCATGTCAGTCCCCCTTCACATTGGCTAAACAGTCTTATGGTATGAACTGTGTAGCTGTTGATGTGTTTGATCATTGTTGTCCAAAGTACCTGTGATACATCACTGACAATTCTTTATGTCATACCACCAGATGCAGAAGCACTGGAGTGTAATGACCCAGTGATCGTGTACTGTCCTACTGCCCTCTGTCTAGGTGTTGCGTCCCATGAGGTGTACTTCCTTTTGATAGATAGGTGATCTGGCTCCAGCTGATGACATCAATGATATCTAATTTGTACTTGTCTAACAGGACACTGTCTGATATGACCATTAATAAAATGTCCTGGGTGCCTATACCATTATATTTTGTGGTCTACATAGTCTGCTGTGGTAATGTCTCTCTTTTATAATTACTTACATCTTGACAGCCTATGTGCTGAACACAGTGACAAGATCTATTCTGCAACAAGACACTTGCATTTATGTGTTGGTGTGTAATGGTTGCAATCGTGAGGTGAATACTGTGTACATGCTACATATCCCTGCTTATACGATTAGCTTGTATCTGCATCGTATAGTTCACATAGTCTTGCATAACTACATAGCTAAAAGTAAAATTAAAGACATCAGATAATGAGTTTGTGACCAAAGTCCAGAGTACTTCTCCCACTGGAAATGGAAAGTGGTTCAGGATCAGTAAACAAAGTGAAGGTGTGGCACACAAAGGAGGACATTATGGAAGATATCACTTGCTGGCAGTGGTGGGAGGCTTGCCATCCATACATCCTGGATTCTTTGCTGGACGTTCCTGTTTACGAGAGGTGGCAGCTGCTGCAGAGATTTCTGAGGCTGGTTGTGCCTCTGGTAGGGCCTTTCTTCGTATGGGAGCTGCAGACATACTTGGCTGTGATGTAGTTGCTACACAGGAAGGGGTAGATGGTGTGGGGAAAGCCCTGTCCGGGTGGTGTTGATTTCCATCTGCATCCCTGTTAGGATGCTCATGTTGTTGTTGTGGGCATCCATTTTGTCTGTCATGACCATCTGCAGCTGCTTGATGTCCTGGAGTTCAGTCAACACCTGGCCAATCACACCTTGGGAGTTCTAATAGACCCCTAAGATGTGGCTGATGATGCTCTGGCTGACAGCAGCCCCAGTGTCCTCACTACGCTGGCCCACAACATCCCTTCCATGCACCCTACCCCAACGAGTCTATGCGCTTGCACAGGGTTCCCTCTCCAACTGGGTCCTCCATCCCCACCCACACCAGGAGGACACCTAAGGATGGGGGACCCATCCCAGGTAAGTTCTGGTAAGTATAGATTTTTTTTCTCCAACACCGCTCGGTTGCCCTGACTTGGGGCCCCGTGCACGGCGCTGGCACCATTGGCCATGCCCAGGGGACATTTGTCCTCTGGGCATGGTCATTGGGGTGGTGGGTATGGCTCCTGTCTTTAGTAAGACAGGAGCCATGTCCATTGGGGTTGTGTGCCAGAAAATGGCACTACACTGCTTAGAGGCAATATTTTTGCCTCTAAACAGTGTATCGCCATATTTCAGCACGCAAGCCCCTTACTCCTCCCCAGTCCTGTTAGCGTCCTTTCTACGGACACTGAAAGGGCATTGGCACTGGCTAGTGCCATATCATAAATATGGCACCTTACCAACGTCTTGGACTGGCACTATCTGGCGCTATACTTTTTCACGCAAAGCTGCACTAACCCAGTTTTGTGTGAAAAAGTATACATCTGCCCCACAGTTTGGGGGTGCATTGTTGCCGGGAATGTCAATGCAACAGTGTTGGGAGGAGACGCTGTAGGCACAGTGAGACTCACTGTTGTTGTCCGACCAGGTTGCCTGGATGGGCCAGGTCCGTCCTCCACATCCACAAGACCAGAAGTGTCATCATAGCTGAGGAGTTCATCTGGAGGGAGTGGGAGTCCGGGGGGTGGCCTCGGTGTGCCCAGTGGCAGCTCGACCTGTTGATGAAGGAAGTTAATTGTTACTGCTTGAAGTGTGATATCAACCTCCACTGCCTTTGTGTTACAGTAAGCGGAGACATTAGACATTCGTAAGTTGTAGGTAAGCCTTTTGTGACATCTTACCTTGGTATTGGAGTATTTGCCAACACATGTGCAAAACTTGCCTAAGCTATATTAGACTCAAGCAGCACATGAGATTTGCAGGTCAGTTACACTTTGGATGATAGACTTTAAATTACATCTTACCAACAGTGAAGCCATCACAGTTTAGAATCAACATGCGTCTTTGACTATTTGGAGTACTAGTTAAGAGAGATATATGGAATCACAGGACTTTGGTGTATATGTCACTGTGGCCATCATGTGTGCAGTGCTGTGTGAATATGCTTGCTCCTGCTACCACTCTGATGATGCAGCTTAATGTCACACTTGGTAATGTGTGATTCCTGTCCTCAATAGTGTAATCTTGGGTAACAGGTCACAATGAAGCTAGGTAGACAGACACATCTCTGAGATGAGCATGATCTATATATTGCTTACTCACAAGTTGTTAGGCTTCAATTGAGAGTTTAGACAAGGGGTAATTGGACAAGAGAGATATAGTCTGCTGTCAAGAGTTACAGAAACAGAGCCTCCTGGCCTTAGCAGTTAGATCACTCCCTCTCCTTCTCACACTTGAAAAATGATATCCTCCCAGGTGAGTACACTTCAATTGAGAGTTCACAAACAGGGGTATTTTGACAAGTGAACAATGGGCTGGTAGTTGGAGTTATTGAAACAACGCCTCCGGGGAGTTACAGTCAGGTCACTCCCTCCACCACACACTATACAAATGGTACCCTCCCAGGTGAGTACACTTCAGTTGAGAGTTAAGACACAGGGATAATTGGGCAAGTAAGCACTGGACTGGTGGTTGACGTTACAGGACCAGGGCCTCCTGGCCACAGCAGTCAGATCACTCCCTCTACTTCCAACACTTGGCAAATGGTAGTCTCCCAGGTGAGTACACTTCAATTGAGAGTTAAGAAACAGGGGTACGTGGACAAGAAAACACTGGGCTGGTGGTTGGAGTTATTGAAACAGGGACTCCTTGGAGTTGCAGTATGGTTAGTTCCTCTACTATATACACAATACAAGTGGCATCCTCCCAGGTGAGTACACCTCAATTGACAATTAACAAACAGGGGTATTCAGACATATGAACATTGGACTGGAGGTTGGAGTTACTGATACAGAGCCTCCTGAAAGTTGCAGTCTGTCACGGTTGGCATGTCTCTTACTGCTGTAGGCTGCAGTACTTAAAAGGACGCCTGGTTTCTTACTAGTTCTGGATTGGCCAAGATAAGGGTGACCCTTTCTAGTAGCCACGGTGCTGCTGACTAGAAAAATGCCAAGGCAGACCGTACCCTCCAGAAAGAGTCCCAGAGGAAAAAAAACATGTAATGGGAAAAAAACTTCTATCACAGGAACTCCTGAAAAAGAGGAAAAACAATGAAAAACAACAAGAAATAGAAGTGAAATCCTCAGGGAAAATAAGTAGAAAAAACTGGAGACAGGAATGAGGATCACCACCAAGACAGATGTGTTGGCAACGCAAGGAAAGAGGGAACTCCAGTGCTTATACACCACTAGACTAGAAGTGACAACGCATGACACTATCCTGGATTGGGAAAAGACACATAGAAATGAATGGGAAGAAAAGTTAAGTAGAAAAGGAAAGAAACAATGCATGCTGGGAAGACAATCACAACAAAAGAATATAATATGGACACAGAAGAAGAAAGAAGACATGAAGAAAAATGAAGAAAAAGGAAGAACAGAAAAAGAACCCAAGTAAAGGTAAGTGGAGGAAAATTCAGGGAGGCGGCTAGGGGCCTGGTACGACCCGGAGCCCAAAATGTGACTCCTGGGCCGCACCGTGGCACAAAACAGTGTATCGCCATAATTCATAAGGCAGTCAGCAAAAAACAGGGCGTGGCAGTTCCAGCATCCCAAAACATGGACAGCTAGCCGACTGTGACCCACAAAAGGGATGCTGCATTAATCCTTGGCGTCACACAGTCAGGTCACTCCCTGTACTGAACACTCTATACAAATGGTATCCTCCCAGGTGAGTACAGGGGTGTTTGGACAAGAGAACACTGGGCTGGTGGTGTTTCAGACACAGGGCCTCCTGGCCTTGGCAGTCAGATCACTCCCTCTATTACACCCACCATCTTTTGGGTATTGCATGTCTGTAGGCAGAATGTCTTTATGTTTGAGCATACATGTACATGATGAGACATACCATGAGTCCTGAGATTTTATTTGATATTGTAAGATTTACAGGCACCATTTCGACATATGCATGTGATGGGCCTTGGTATCCATAATGCTGGGTCCAATAAAACACACTGACAGTGTTACAACTCAGATACTCTGAGTATTGAATATAGACAGTGGCAAAAGCTGAGCTGTGAGCAATCATTTTTGTGTTGCACTTACCGCAGGATGGCCAAGACCTTCTCCTCATAGGGAAAGAGTCTTAATGGGGCACTGGGAGGACCACCGCCATCCTTGTTGGCCTTCAGCTGCTGCCTGGAGGCCAGGGAATGTACTCTTTCCCTCTGGTCATTCCACCTCTTCCTAATGTCCTCCTTTGTGCGTAAGGTGGTGCCTACAGCATTCACTCTGCCGACTATGTTTTACTACAGTTCCATTTTCCTACTGAGAGATGAATGCTGGACATGGGCTTTCAACAAATGTGGTTCTACTCTTATGATTTCATCCACCATGACTCTCAACTCATCTTCAGAAAAACAGGGATTTTTGGGCCATGACATGGAGGTCAACTAAAGTGAGTCTCAGAGACTTAATTAAAGTTCAATAGGGAGTGGATGGAGAAAAGTGTGGGCAGTATCTTAAATGGGATGGTGAAAAGAAATAACAGGGTGCCTAAAATGAGGAAATGGTGGTTAGTGTTCTTCCGATTGCAGGGGAAATGCAAAGGATTGTGGTCTTTGATGGGATGTGTTATTTAATGTACTTGGCAGGCGTTTTCACTGGCCCAGTGCATGTGTCATGACCACACAAACTTGCCAAGTCAAATCAAAGAAGTGCATGAGGAAAGCACAGAGATATCCTCAGTGGAGACAGTAAAGCCCAAACTGGAAGAAGGTTTGCAGAGTAATCTTGCGCTTATTTCAAAGGAAGAATCAAGAAGAGAAGATCCAAGATGGCCGCTGTGAGTCCTGAAGGTTAGTTACAGTTCTAGTCTTGCAATCGGTTGGTTGCTAGGTTACGAGCTCTCCAGCTGGAAGCCTTGCACTTCAACTGAGGCCTGACAGGAATCAGCTGTGTGGAGAGAGTGCGCGCTTCAGAACAGAAACTCCTGTGAGGTAAACTTACATTTGAAGATTATATTACAGAAAACGGATAAATATTGTCAAGGTTTATTCGAAGAGTTTGAGTTTGATAGTAGACCGTTCCCGTGGAAGTCGGCAAGGCTACAGAGTTAATGTATGAATTAACCTTATGTTTACAAGGTTCTTGTTTAAGATATTTAAAAAACGAACTTTAAAAGAGCAAGTATCTACAAATGTCAAGGTTATAAACAAAGGCCAAGTTTAAAAAACGAACTTTAAAAGAGCAAGTATCTACAAATGTCAAGGTTATAAACAAAGGCCAAGTTTAAAGGAGAAACGAACTGTTAACAAATAAGCATTTACAAAATCAATGGTAATAAACCAAAATAGAGTTTAAAAGAGAAACGAACTTAAATAAACAAGCATTTACAACTACAAGTTATCGACAGATGTCGAAGTAAGGAAGGAGAAACTAACTGTAATAAACAAGCATTTACAAATACAAGTTATCAACAAATGTCGAAGTAAGAAAGGAGAAACAAACTTTAATAAACAAGCATTTACAAATACAAGTATTGACAGAAGTCACAATAAGACAGGAGAAATTAAATAACATCAGCTGATTTGAAGAACGCATTATCACCAACTATATATATATATATATATATATATATATATATAGCAACATAAAACCAATCTCTAAAGAAAGTTGAGAAGTTCTTCCAGAATCAGTAATAAGCATTTTTTTTAAGAAGAGCTATCATTTATAGAGAGAAGCAAGGCTACAGAGAACTCAGGGTGACTGAAGAAATAATAGAATTAAAGAGAATTAAGTGTTGAGAGTAGAAAGTGAAAAACTGATGTTGTATGTCCCTAGTAATTGCGACTGTGACTCTTGCAAGTGCTGTATCCAATCTTAGATGTGAGGAGGCAGACTGAGTACTGGCGTTCATCATCTCTGTGGCAGTCTCTCTACCATCCCATTCCCCTTTCCCCCTCCGGGGTACTCAGCACAAAGGATTAATATTCGGTGTGAGTAGCTCGGGTCGGGACTGAGGAGTTATCTTCTGCTTCTGAGGAAATCGAATTGAAGTATCCTGACAGCATGTCAGCTGTGTTGTTTTTGTATTCAGCCAATAGGCACTTGTCTGTTGCAATGCTGAGCACAGACCTCAGCGGCGACTGTGTGTTCATAATAGGCTTTGTGGTTGGCAGTGGCGCTGATGGTGCAGGAGGTCACACTTCCTACTTAGCAGACCCCTGTGCCGCTGTCTGTCTGCCTTTTTTGCTTGACAGGTGGAGGTTCTACCTATATTCATCGTAATACGGCATGCTAAGGACCGCCGGTGCAGTGGTCTTTTTGGGGCCGCCAGCATGGCGGTCTGGTGTTCAGACCGCCAAACTCGAAATTGGGCCCTTTGTTTTTGTGACATTACAACAAGGACAACAACTTTTTGATAAGAGTGTTTCTTGATTGAGGGTATACACCACTATTGTTATTTGGTTGTGGAGGCTGGCCTGGAGTTGCAGGAGGGGCCTAGTAATTTTTTGCATTTAACTGTGTATCTTTTATAAGGAAAAAAAGGTTGCACTGTTAACTACATTTTATCCATGTTTGTTAAATTTTACCATGTGGCCTAGTTTGCCCTCTGGCCATTAAGCCATTATTAGCCAATGGGTATATGAAACAACTGTTTCTGTGGTATACGTTGTGTTAAAACGTCTATGATTTAGCTCAGGGATGGCATTGGATTAAATGAAAAAAAGTTTTTTTTTTTGTATTTCACTTTGTTCTGCAAAAAGTGTTATTTGTTGGTATAATAATATCATGCCTGGGGAGGATGTTTGTTGTAAACCTTTTCATAGTAGACAGTTGTTATTTTTGACATTGCTGAATTAATGGTAGTCTTTTCTTCATTGTGCCTACTTTGGCTAATCTGTGTGTGTTTGCCATAGGCCACCATTTTTTGTTGTCCTCCATGCCATGTAGCCGGTGGCCATTTTGTGCAGTCAGTATCCATAGACCTGCGTGTGTTATATGTTGTTCATGCATCCTTACTTGCTGTTGTTGTTTGACTATGTGGCCTGCGGCCATTTTTATGTAGGCAGTCGTTGTGCCTTAGCCATCAGCCTACACATGTTCTTTGTTCTCCATGCCTTTTTGCTTGCTGTTGTTGTTTGACCTTGTGGACAGCAGCCTTTTTCAACCAGCCACCAAGATTAATAACCTCCTTTTTCCAGTTTTCAAAGTCATTATGAAGGGACATTGTTAGGAAAGGTTTACTATTTTTTGTTCATTTTTTTACTTTATTCCCTGATCTTAATTTAATGTGCTTGAGAATCATAGTATATGTCTGAACAGTGTTTATAAAATGATTTGCATTTTTTCCATTTTCCCTGAACCTCCTTGACTCCCAATGGATTTCTCATAGTCCCTAGTGATACAAAAGCATTTTTTTCTACATATTCCCTTGTACCTCTGCATGCCATAGGTCTTCTTCTCTTAGGCCACAGATGCTTATCAGCATTCATTCTTTAAGGATTATTTAATTTTCCCCATACAGCTCAGCCTGCTATAGATGTCTTCCCTTAGATGCACATAAAACAAACAGTTATGTCTGTATATTGTTATCCTGATCGAAATATTATGTTATGGTGTGTATTTGAATCAATACACTATTTCTGTTAGTTGTTTGGAATAACCTCACTAAATTATACCACCTCTTCTATGGATAATTCAAAATGCAAAAATGCCATCTTTCACTAAATGTTTTTCTTGTTTCTTTTTTTTTTAGGTTCACAAGAGACATCACCCATAGTACTGCCAGACAGAAAGCCACCACAAAGTGACAGCATACCACCTCAGTCCTCCTCTGCCTGCTTTCGCTTGTGCAACTAAATGCCAAATGAAAAAGCTTGAATATGGCCACAAAGAAAGGTGCTGCTAAGAAAGTGGCCAGTGAAGAGGAGAAGAAATAGACTGCCATCACTGGCTTGCCCCTCCTCCTTTTTCAGGAAACTTTAGCCCAGATTTATACTTTAAAATGCAAAACTGCATTTGCACAGTTTTGCGTCAAAAAGTATAGCGCCGGCTTCTGCCATTGCAGGACGTCAGCCGGGCGCCAAATATATGGAAAGGAGCAATATGGCACAAAGGGTGGGCTAACGTCGTGGAAAATTACATTAGCCGTGGAGTGGTGGTATGGGAGAATGGTGTTGTGCACCAAAAAATGACATTAGGCTGGTGAGAGTAAAAAAAAGATGACTCTAACCAGCCTAACATAATTTCCTGATGCAAAACCATCCATACTACATGACGCCTGTCTTTTAAAAGACATGAGTCATGCCCACCAACCCAATGGCCAGCACAGGGGACAAGGGTCCCCTGGGCATGCCATTGGACCCACTGCCATGTACGGAGGCCCATTTCAGGGCCCCCAGTTGCAATTTAATAAAAAAATTAAATACTACCCTCTACTTACCTATACATACCTGAGATGGGGTCTCTAATCCAGTGGTGTCTCTCAAGTGTGCGTGGGGGTGTTCCTGGGGCTTGGGGAGGGCACCTGTCGGCTCTTTCCATGGTGTTTGACCAAGGAAATGGGTCCACAGGTCCCCTTACGCCTGCCCTGACCAAGGCCTTCAATATTGGCGCTAAGCAGGCTTAGCGCCATTATTTAGCCCTGACTCCCTCCCGTACACTGTTTGTGCATGGGAAGATAAATAAGGCGCTATGGCCTTAGAGGAATTTTTGCGATGGGAACGCCTACCTTGCATCTCATTGAGGTGGGTTCACACATCCAATATTTTGACGTTAGACTAGTCTAGCACCAAAATAAATATGAGGTAAGTTTGCACTGCATTAGCATTAAAAAATTACGCTAATTCAGTGCAGAGTATAAATCTGGTCCTCTGCGTCTGTTGCACTATTCTCCAGGTAGCAAGCTGGGATCAGCACTTCTGCATCAATGACAGCACCACCCCTACTTAAGACCAATGCTATATCTCTCTTTGGGACAGCCACTGCAATCATGGCGATGATCAGTGAATTTGAATTGGATTTGTCTCAGTTACAAACTAGTACCCAATCATCACAGGAAACTGAGCAAAGTGGGCAACAGGAGCTGCAGCTAGCAATAGTTCTTCCTGAACTAAGAACAGAACAGGAGGTTGAGCTTCCTGCTGAGCAAGATGTATCTCTTCTTGAACCATTGACTTCCTGAGCTCCAACAAGAAAAAGAAAGGGTACTCCACCATATTCTCCAAGCCCCCTTTCTGATGATCTGGATATAGATTTGACCCCGGCTGAGTCTGAGAACCACCATGAGAGACAAAGGAAAAGGAAAGTATCTGAAAACCTTATAATTATGGAATCTGATGAGGAGGAAGAGCTAGTCATTTTCATGGAAGGTGGCACTGAGGACACCATTGTTCCCCCTTCTATCCAACCTACTCAGAGGGATGCAATACTTATTCCACCACCAAAATCACCGCCAGCTTCCATATTTATACGGCCCCCACTAAGACCTGCATCTTTTGTGAGGGCCTCTTGGACCCAAGTTGGTTCCCCTGTTTTAGTAGCTTTACTTCATATTTAATATGTTATATATTTTAGCTTCATCACATTTAGCATTGACATTTTACACAATTTCTCTGCACGATAATCTTCTAGGCGCGTGCTGTAAAACATGCTTGTTTAATTCTCCTTTTCTGGACATGTAATCAGATCAGTTTGTTCAAGGCTAAGATCACTGTACAAGATATCCTGGTTCTTGTGTTACCCATTCAGGAGAAAGATTCTAACATCCAGACATAGCATTACATCATAAATGTGCTTCAAGCACAGTGTGGGTTTATTATATCAGTGATGCACTGACCTGAAAGGGGCAGAGGGGCACTACAGCTGAGACCAGCCTGGGACTATTGCTGTATCCGACATGCAGCTTTGCTTGTGCTAAACTTCTAACTTCCTGATAGGGTTGCCATCTACACTGCAGGCTGGCTTCAAGCACTATCTCCAGGTATGGGTTGAGGCTAATCCATTTGATTAGGCTAGGCAGAAGGGTACACCTGTTATGCTCTCAGTTTAGTTTTAGTATTAGGTACCAACCTCTACAACTCAATTACTTTGGTTGTATTATTCATTGTCTTTACCATGTTCATAATGTTGGTTATTTTGCTTTTTTCTATGCCTAATTATTGCAGCTCATTCTCTTTATGCAAGATTATGATTGTTTCAATAAATGTATTGAAAACGTATATTGTATATTTCTTGTGTTTTCGCCTTCGCATGCATGAGTAATCCAACAAAAGGGAGAGATCTGTTTCCACAACTTCCCTGGGGAGTCACAGTGTCATGTTCAGGTTTGTGTAATCACTTTTCATCCTGGTAGGTTTAGGGGTTTGCCCACCTACAGAAGAATCTGCACACATTTTATCAAGTCTTATAAAGCCCTGAAGCAGTTGAGGATCATTCAGCGTGCTATTAGAGTACCAGATACAGACCTCATCCAGGAGGTGCCAACATGCTGGAACTATACCTACTACATGTTGCAATGTCCATTTTAGCAGTACAGACCAATCACCTACTATGTCCTTTAAAAGAGGAGGGGATGCAACCAGGAAAAACCTGATCATGGAGATCAACAAATGGAGCCCAGTCAAAAGCCCGACACAAATACTACTTTCTTTTGAGGTTTTCACATGGAAAGTCAGCAAGAAGGACAGTACAATAAGCCAAGCTATCTTGTTATTGCATCTGCTACAGGTCCAATTAAAAAAAGGTGTTGCAAATGTTTGCTGGTGTGAACGGCAATGGAGAAGCACATGAGTTTGTCTAGAGCTTAATCCTTTACTTACATGTTAATCCAAGGTTGCAAATAGATATTGTGACCTCTAAAGAGTACATATATACCACAATACTTGATTCACAGTACAAACAAATACTGGCCATTTTCATTCCCTTTTTCAGAAGGGGATGCTTCACTGTACAAGGCGTGAATTGTTAAGTAAGTGAGAGACCTGGCAGAAGAAGCCAAGAAGTAAGAGCCCCGAACAGAAGTTCTGGCATGCAGCCTTCCGCCTCCAGAGAGGGCAATGCTGTTGTCTCACAACAGCCAACACCAGCAACAACATCACAGCCAATACCAGCTTAAGAAGAATCAGATCCAACCTCTGCAATGGGTTGGTTTCAAGTGGAAAGGCTTAACCCGAGTGCAGGGCAGAATGTAACATACGTTGAACAAGTGGCAGCACCAGGGACCATTCAGAGGCTGCTCTAAGAGTATGTGAATGACTCAAAATAGGTCTAAGTGGACCAAAACACATTGGTCTATTGATATAGGAAGGTGTGTCAATGGCAGAATTCAGCAGGATGGCAGTAAAGTATTTGGCTTGCCTAGTAGTCGGTGTCTGCTGATCATGTGTTCAGTGCAGCTGGAACCGCTGTCACAGTCAGAAGGACCAGTCTCTCTACTCAAAGAGTGGAGAGATTGACCATGATTAAAATGAACCAACACTTCATACCACACAATTACACTGTCCTGAAATACCACGGGAGGAGGATGAAGGTGATTGCTCAGACTCAAGTGCATTAGCTGACCAATATCTGGGTGAACCCACAGATTATGTTTGAGTTCTACTTCCCTGAATGAGTAGGCCACAATAGAACTTTCAAATTATCATCAGACTACTTTGTCCAATAAAATTATATATTTTATGTCTGACTTATGCAGCCCCACCATTTATACACATGTATGTCTGGATTGGAGTAAGACCAGTGTGCAGCGAAGAAAGCTCCCCATTTCCTTCCCAAGGACATTGGAGACAATGCCTGCATTCCTCCAATGCCTGTCCTTGTTTTTTTCATTCCCCACGATGGCTGCCCCAGGAAAGAACCTAAAGGGCATATTTACAAGAAAGTGGCTCATCAACATTGATGTGCCACTTTTATTGTGCCCCCCGTACCTATTGGCACTATGGGTGCTAAATATTTACAGTATCGAGCACCATGGCCCACAACACCACAATAGCTTCGAAATGTTGACGCAAGTCCAGCAAAGCACTGGGAGGTCCATAGGAGATTATGGGTGCATCATTTTAATGCCTGCCCTGAGCAGGCATTACAGATGACACCAAAAATAGAGCAGTGAAATCTAGTGAATTTCACTGTGACATTTGTTAGGGCCTCCCTGCGTGGGAACGCCCCACCTTGCATACATTATGCCTTTTGTGGGGATAATGTGGTGCAAGGGCTTACAAAGTGGTGCAATGCAAGCACTGCACCACTTTGTAAATATGGCATGGGGAAATTGGATCCTTAACACTTCTCAGTTAATCAGACATGAGTCATCATGAATGATTGCAGCAACCTCTGCTCTTTCTATGCCTCTTGGTCCACTCCTCATGAAGCTTACCGACTCTGTCCTTCTCCTTGACTACAATATCATTACTGTTTTACAATCCACAGGCCTTCTCCTATTCTCCCCAAAAGGCTAAAGCTTCATACCTCTCCTGCTTACCTTATTGAACAGGTTCAGCCAGTCGCCCAGGACAGACATTGAGAATGGAATGCAGCTGTACAGCCTAAATCTGGCAATAATATATGCATCATCATTTTTAGAAATGTCTTGGTTCACATTTCCATGCTTTGTATTTTTCAAACCTAGATGACAGCAGATTTAGATAAATGACAGGTTGCTGCAAAAGAGGCAAAAATTAACATCCTCAAGCAATAAGACAGGCATAGTCTGTGTTTTCTCTACTCTGGTAGCGGGGCACTGTTTGGGTATGAGTAAAATCAAGAACCTAGCAAATAATTATATTGCAAGGGACTTCTGAATCAGTTAGGGAAAGTCTAGGGGAAAAGTCAAAGTACAGTATATGACTGTTTAGAGGGCAGCTTTTATGTAATAAAAAAACAAGCTGCACTGAAAGCAGTGCAAAGACAAATGACAGACTGCTGTCATATGAAGAAACAAACTCCCATTTATCTTTTTACAAATAAAAATCCACCATCTCCACTCACAACAGGCCCACCGCTCTCTCTAAAAAAATCAGTGAATTGACCCAATGTCCAAAAGAAATAGTACAAAGTCCTTGTTCCAGCTGCCTGATTCTCACCCTATCCACCCAAAGCAAAATTCCCTCCCAGCAAAGGAAGAGTATTTGAAAAAGAGCTTTAGAGGGCATCTAGCCTGGCGTGAAGGTGTGCCAACTCTTATTGAAGCAGTGCCAGCTTCCATAAGATGTAGTGGAGGAAGTGGTCTGTGGATGATGGGTGGGGGGCAGCAGTGGTGGATCCTGGCTGCAGACAGTACTGGTGGTAGTGTGGCCATGATGGAGGTGCTGGTGTCTCGCCGGAGGGATTGGGGCAGCGGCACATGCTTCTGCCTCCTCCTCCTCCAAAGTCACCAACTGCAATATTCATCCTGGATAACCTCCATCCAGTGGTGCCACAGCCTGCTCTAATGATGGACCAGCAGTAATAGCTATATTAAGAAAGACAAAAGTTCATCATTGAACTTTTTGATGTGATCAGTCACAGGGCAAGTTTTCCCCACACATGCACAACATAAACAATAGCAGTGGCTGTATGGAATTAAGGTAGAATACCACCAGATTAACAGTGTTTTCTCATTAAAAGGATGTCATAGTCAAAACTAAACAGATGTGTGTTTAAAAATAAAAAAATACCACTTATTAGAAATGGGTTTTTTGGTTTGGTCAGGTTACCCCCTGTCCAAGCAAGGACCCTCACTCTAGTCACACACTATCCACATTATCCTGTGCCCACCCTCTGGTAGCTTGGCAGTGAGCAATCAGGCTAAACATAGAAGGCAATGTGTAAAGTATTTGGCAATAAATCATGCAATAACACAGTATAGCACCACAAAAATACACCACACGGTGTTTAGAAAAATATACAATATGTATATGATAAAATGCAGGTCAAAACTATTAAGATGCAATAAGTATATGTTGAGATATCACTATAAAAGTGATATGAAGTGACTTTAGTCTTTTACAAGCAATAAATGTCTCTTTCAAGCACAAAGTACCTGGTTTACTTTCAAAATCTCCGCAAAGAACTGCAGAGGAGGAGATGCGTGGAAAACAAGGAGGTGCGCATGGATTTCTCAGGCCGCACACAGCGAAACATCATTTAGTTTTCATGCAGGGATGGCTGTGCATCGATCTCGGGCACTTCGTCATAGATCTTCTTCGGGTTGTGGGGTTTTCGGATGTCCTGGGGGCGATTCGTGGATTTCCGGCGCTGAAAGGACGAAGTCACAGGGGCTGCTTCAATCCTGTGTGCATCTCGTGGAAATTTCTACCGCATGGCAGGCGCTGCGTCGATTCCTATCTGGAAGTCGGGCAGCGTTGTTGCGGATTGGCTATGCGTCAATCCAGTGGGCCTTGCGTCGAATTTTCGATCGCACTGCTGGTGCTGCGTCAAGCTTCTCGATGCGAAGTCGTGCTGCGTCATTCCGGTTTGGCATGCGGTGAATTTTTCACTGTGATTCAGGCTGTGGGTCGTTTTGGCCAGGCTGTGCATTGATTTTCGCCACACAAGGAGTCCTTCTTGTGGAAATCAAGTCTTTTTGGTCCTGAGACTTCAGGGAACAGGAGGCAAGCTCTATTCAAGCCCTTGGAGAGCACTTCTCACCACAGCCAGAGAGCAGCAAAACAGCAGGGCAACAGCAAGGCAGGAGTCCTTATCAGAAATCCGTCAGGTGAGTCCTTTAGGCAGCCAGGCAGTTCTTCTGGGCAGGATGCAAGTTCTGGTTTAGGTTCTCTTCTCCAGGAAGTGTCTTGTCAGGTAGAGTATCTACCTCAGAAGTGTCTGAGTTGGTAGGGCAGAGGCCCTGTTTAAATACCCAAATGTGCCTTTGAAGTGGGGGGACTTCAAAGAGTGGCTTAGCAGTGCACAAGATCCCCTTTCAGTTCAATCCTGTCTGAAAGGGTCCCAGTAGGGGGTATGACAGTCTGTTGTGTGACTGCAGGCTACTGTCCTTTGACATGTAAGTGTCAGGCCCTCCACCCTCCCAGCCCAGGAAGACCCATTCAAAATGCAGATGTATGCAAGTGAGGCTGAGTATCCTGTGTTTGGCATGTGTCTGAGTGAATGCACAAGGGAGCTGTCAACTGAACCCAGCCAGGCGTGGATTGTAAGGCACAGAAGGATTTAAGTGCAGAGAAATGCTCACTTTCTAAAAGTGGCATTTCTAAAATAGTAATATTAAATCTAACATCAGCAGTCAGCAGGGTTTTGTATCACCATTATGGCCATACTAAATATGACCTTCTTACTCCTTTCAGATCAGCAGCTACCACTCAAAGAGTATATGAGGGTAGCTCCAATGTTAGCCTATGAAGGGAGTAGGCCTCACAGCAGTGTAAAAACGAACTTAGGAGTTTTACACTACCAGGACATGTAAACTACACAGGTGCATGTCCTGCCTTTTGCCTACACAGCACCCTGCCTTATGGGTTACCTAGGGCACACTTTAGGGGTGACTTATATGTGGAAATAGGGGAGCTTTTGGCTTGGCAAGTACTTTGAAATGCCAAGTCGAATTGGCAGTGAAACTGCACACCCAGGCCTTGCAATGGCAGGCCTGACACATGGTTAAGGGACTACTTACGTGGATGGCACAATCAGTGCTGCAGGCCAGTAGTAGCATTTAATCTACAGACCCTGGGCAAATATAGTACACTTTACTAGGGACTTATAAGTACATTATAATAGTCCAATTGGGTATGATCCAATGTTATCATGTTTAAAGGGAAAGAGCATGTGCACTTTAGCACTAGTTAGCAGGAGGCAGGCAAAAAGTTAGGGGTGACCACCCTAAGGCTGTCAGGTCTAACATGTGTCCCCCCCAGCTAAAAGTGGGGGAGAGCTACCCACCCTCCTGGGAACTCTCATCGCAAAGGCAGACGTATCTGGAGTGAACATCAGCGTTGGCGTGGTCAATCCCTGGGCAATGCTCCACCGTAAAGTCCATCCCCTGTAGGGAAATGGACCACCTCAAGAGTTTAGGGTTCTCACCCCTCATCTGCATGAGCCATCTGAGGGGCTTGTGGTCTGTCTGAAGCAAGAAGTGAGTCCCAAACAGGTATGGTCTCAGCTTTTTCAGTGCCCAGACTACAGCAAATGCTTCTCTCTCAATAGCACTCCACCTCTGTTCCTGTGGGAATAGTCTTCTAGTAATAAAGACTACTGGTTGGTCTAGGCCCTCCTCATTTAGCTGTGCTAGAACAGCCCCTATGCCATGCTCTGAAGCATCTGTCTGCACAATAAATTCCCTGGAGTAGTCAGGGGCCTTGAGCCTGGGGGCCGTGCACATGGCTTCCTTCAGGGAGTCAAAGGCTTTCGGACAAGCCTCTGTTCAATTCACCAACCTAGGTTGCTTTTTGGAAGTACGTTTTGTCAAGGGTGTCACGAGGGATCAATAGCCAGTGAAGCCTAAGAAGGCTCTCACCTCTGTCTGTGTTCTAGGTGGTTGCCAGGCCTTGATAGTTTCAATCTTGGCCTAGAGTGGCTTCACCTTGCCACCACCTACTAGTTGTCCCAAGAACACCACGGACCCCTGCCCAATCTGGCACTTACTAGCCTTGATGGTCAGGCCTGCCTGTTATGAGACACCTCCTTGAGGTGGAACAGGTGTTCCTCCCAGCAGGATCTATAGACGGCTATGTCGTCTAGGCAGGCTGCAAAGAAGGCATCCTTGCCAGCTAGGACCCCATTGACCAACCGTTGGAAGGTAGCGGGGCATTTTTCAACCCAAAGGGCTTCACCCAAAATTGATAATGGCCTTCAGGTGTGGAAAATGCAGATATCTCTTTAGCCCCCTCAGTCAAGGCAATCTGCCAGTGCTCTGATGTGAGATCAAAAGTACTGAGGAATTTGGCAACGCCTAGTCTGTCTACGAGCTCATCAGCTCGGGGGATGGAGTGAGCGTCAGTCAGGTGACTGAGTTGAGAACTCAGTAGTCCACACAGAACCAGAGTTCTGGCTTGGTACCGGGTGTAGCAGCCTTGGGTACCACCACCACGGGGCTGGTCCAGGGACTGCTCGACTTCTCAATAACCTCTAGGGCCAGCATCTTGGCACATTCCTCCTTGATACTGGGCTTAACCTTATCTGACAACCTGTACATTTTGTTCTTTACAGGGGAACTGTCTCCTGTGTCAATATCATGGATACAGAGGTGAGTGAGTCTAGGAATAAGGGAAAACAGTAAAGAGAACTGTTCCAACAATTCATAGCAGTCTCCTCTCTGATTTAGAGTCATGGAGTCAGAGAGATTGACACCCCCACTGAACCATCACTTTCTTAGGCAGAGAGGGTGTCGGGGAGAGGTTCACTCTCCTATTCCATGCCCTCATCTGTCAAAAGGAGCATTCTGGCCTCAGTCCTCTCAAAATGAGGCTTGAGTCGGTTGTGGTGGAGAACCCTTAGGGGGTCTCTAGGGCTCTTGAGGTCTACTAGGTAAGTGGCCTCCCCTTCTGCTTCTTGATCTCAAATGGGCCAGTCAGCGGTCCTGATGAGCTCTAGGCTCTACTGGCTCCATTACCCAAACCTTGTCTCCAGGTGAGAACTCAACCAGAGAGGCCTTCTGGTCATACCACTCCTTCATCACCCCTTGACTGGCCCCAGGGTTACTTTTGACATGCCTTTAGAAGCGTTGGGTTTGGTTGTGGAGGGCCAGCATGTAGCTGACCACATCCTGGGGAGGTGTCTTGGGAGCTTTCTCCCAGCCCTCTCTCACTATGTTTAGTGGTTCCCTGACAGGGTGAACATGGAGAAGCTCAAAGGGGCTGAACGCCACCCCTTGCTGGGGCACCTCCATATAAGCAAAGAGAAGGCATGGCAAGAGGATGTCCCACTTACGCCTCATGGCCTCAGGTAGGCCAGTGATCATGCCTTTGAGGGTCTTGTTGAATCTCTCAACAAGCCCATTGGATAGAGGATGATAAGGGGTGGTAAACCGGTAGGTCCCTCCCACATGGACTTCATGTACGCTGACATGAAGTTTGTGTCTCTGTCACACACAGCCTTCTTTGGGAACCTCACACGGGTAAATATCCCCATCAGGGCTGTGGCCACCACCGGTGCAGTCAGTGTTCTCAGAGGGATTGCTTCTGGATAGCAGGTGGCATGGTCCACCAAAACCAGGATAAACCTGTTGCCCAAGGCAATTTTGGGGTCCAAGGGACCAATAATGTGGATGCCCACCCTTTCAAAGGCGGTACCAAAGACAGGGAGTAGGATCAGAGTGGCCTTAAGCCCTTTCCCTGTCTTCCCACTAGCCTGGTAGGTGGGGCAGGCCATGCAGAAATTATCTGAGGCTACCCGCATTCTAGGCCAATAGAAGTGGGTGACAAGCCTGGCAAAGGTCTTGTCTTGGCCTAAATGTCCTTCCAGGGGGATGTCGTGAGCCAGACTCAGTAGGAATGCCCGGTAACACTGGGGGACCACCAGCACACATGCTGCCCCAATGGCCAGAGCCTTAGGCTCACTGTAAAGGAGATCATTCTTCCAGTAGATAATGTGATCGTCAGAGGCTTCACCAGCAGCTTACGCTGCGGCCTGTTGCCTCAGACCCTCAAGGGTGGGGCATTCCTTTTGCGCCTTGCAGAATTCTGCCCTGGTTGGCCCGCCCTTTACTTGCCAGCCAGCAAGTTCAGGCAGGAAGCCCAAGTCAGCAAGATCCTCTCCGGTTGGCTCAGGGGCCTCCTCCTGTGG
The DNA here is from genome assembly GCF_031143425.1 of Pleurodeles waltl. NCBI lineage: Eukaryota > Metazoa > Chordata > Amphibia > Caudata > Salamandridae > Pleurodeles > Pleurodeles waltl. Next base: position 312,417,441 of record NC_090444.1, on the reverse strand, counting down.
GACCCCGTCCACGATCGTGGGAACATCTGAGGTGGGTTTCCCGTGCCTCTTGCCCTCCTCTGTGCAGCTGTCTGGGCCATTGTTCCAGGCTCCAGACATCCTTGACTCCCTTCCCGGGCAGCCATGGACCTTGTGGTCATGCAGACCCACTCAGGCAAACCTAACATCTCCTGTGGGATCTGAGCTCTACCTCTTTCCAGGCAGTATGCTCAAGATCATTGCCTAACAGACAATCTACAGGCATGGCAGGACTCACAGCTATTTTCAGAGTACCAGAGACGCCACCCCCACTCAAAGGGAACCAGAGCCACCGGTAGGTGACTCTCGCGATTGTCAGCGACAATGACCTGTTGGAATGTTTTAGGGACTATCTGCTCTGCTGACACCAGCTGACTCTGGACAGTAGTCATAATGTGTCATGCAGAACCTCCACCCTTTGCCCATCAATGGTGACCCACTGCCTATACTTGGAAGTATTGGCAGGCATGTGGGCTTTTGGCACCATCTCCTTATCTCCCAGGGACACTAGGGACACCACTATCTGCCCCCAAAGCTAACTGGGACTGTCTCCCCTGAGCACTACATTAGCTAACCCAGGTGTCTGGCCTCCAGTGGTGGGCTGTGCTCTCTTGGAACATTGGGAGTTGCCCTTAGAGTGTCCATGCTGGTAACACTCTAAGCATTTGGGGATAAACTTCCTTATCTTCTTATCGAAGTACCCTGGTTTCTTCTTAAACTTAGATGAGGAATGATTACCACCACCCCTTGGGAATTGTTTTGGGGGCCTCTTGAGAGTTTTCCTGCCCCTCCTTCTTCTGCTGGGAACCCTTACCACCTTTGTGGATGTCCCCCTCAGATACCTTTGTGGACAGTCTGGTGCTAACCCAGAGGTCCTCCTCCTCAGCAGGCTTCCTGCGATTAGTCAGCTTACTGTCTACTAAGTCCTGGCGCAATTCTGTAAAACAAATACTGAGCATACGCTCTCTCAGAATCAAATCATTTAATCCTTTGTAATAATTTACTTTGCTGGCCTGCACCCATCCATTCAGCGCCTTATTGGAGAAATCAAAATATTCCACCCAAGTCTGTGTGGAAAGTTTGGTGTTGTCCCTAAACCTCTGATGGTATTTTTCAGGGGGTAAGCCCAAACTTGGACAGTAAAGCGTCTTTCATGGGTGCATAGACATTCTGATCATGAGGATCTAGTGTAAAGCGTGTGTTCCTCCCCACTACTGGTACATAAAACCACAAGGCCGTACCCCATAGCTCCTCAGGGGTCCCATGAGCCCTTTGTGCAACTTCATAGGCAGCCAACCACTTGTCAATGTCATCTCACACCACATAACTTGGCACCACATTTTTGTGTATACGAACCTTTCTCTCCCCAACAGGTCCTGCATGTATGCTGCCACCATCACTGCTGGACTCAGGCCCTCATTATGACATTGGCGGTAAATTCCACTTACCGCCATGCTGACTGCCGCCAACATACCGCCGCTGCAGCGGATATCCTCTAACCATATTATGACACACACACACACCAATCCGTCACTATTCAGCCACACACACAAATCCGCCAGTCGAAAGGTCAGTGATAAACTGGCAGTCCAAAACCACACCGTTATGCCAACAGAACTACGCCCACAACATTATGACACACTAATCACCACAGCAGACATTCAATGGCGGTAAACCATTGCCGGTACATACCGCTGTGCTCAAAATACACACACACATACAAAACAATTCCACATTGGACAATTTAAACAACACACACCTGACACCCATATACACAACATATACACAACACACCCACCCATCCACACTACTAGAAAATACACACCCACACTACCCACAACACCTTACGACTACAAATAATTGCGAGCAGAGAGAGACAGCACCCACACCACTCACACTACATCCATGGCATCACAACAACACCCCAGATTCTCTGAGGAGGAACTAAGGGTCATGGTGGAGGAAATCATCCGGGTAGAGCCACAGCTATTTGGATCACAGGTGCAGCAGATATCCATTGCTAGGAATATGGAGCTATGGCGGAGGATTGTGGACAGGGTCAACGCCGTGGGACAGCACCCCATAACAAGAGATGACATCAGGAAGAGGTGGAATGACATACGGGGGAAGGTGTGTTCCATTGCAGCCAGACACCGGCTCACTTAACAGAGGACTGGCAGTGGACCCCCACCTCCTCCCCCACTACTAACAACATGGGAGGAGCAAGTCTTGGCAATCATGCATCCTGAGGGCCTGACAGGAGTAGCAGGAGGACTGGACTCTGGTAAGTCAACTCTATAATACTACTACCCCCCTGCCTGCATGCCATCACATACCCCCACCCTCACTGTCACTCCCATCACCCCACTACTTCCCACACACCCCACCATCACAACACACCCATCCAATGCCAAGCCCTGCAAGAACCACCAATGCATGGACACCACTCACAGACCTGCATGGACACCTATCACCACAGCATGCACACTAGAGAGAATCACCTAGCCCACCAAATAACAACTCACACAAGGCAAAGCTGCCAGGGCAATAACAACCATAGAGGGTAACCCACCCATGCATAATATGTCACACTCAGAAACACTAACACTGCATTTACATCCCCACAGGTACCCCACCCAATGTCACCGGAGAAGAGGTGTCAGCAACAAGCAGCCCCCCACAGAAGAGGCCCACAGTAATGACAGCAGCTCTGGTCGCCTGGATCTGGATGACCAACCTGGCCCATCAGGGACCTCAGGACAATCAGTTACCCAGCCACAGTCTCACACCACCACAGAGCCTCCCACCTCAGGAAACACCACCACAGCACTCACCCAACGGGCCCATACCTCTGTTCCCAGGACACGTCAATCAGCAGTGTGTCCACCAATACAGGGGCCCCGTGCCAGCCCACAAACATAGGGCAATCATGGACCTGGGGTCAGTGGCAGTAAGCACACAGTTCTGGGGACAGAGGCACAGGACAACAGGGAAGCTGGGAGGACTGCTGTGTGACAGGGGGAGGACAGGCCCAGGAAACCGACCCTCCAGGAGGCACTCACCGTGAACCTGGGAGCATACCAACATTCCCAGGATAAGCTGGGCCAGATTCTGAAAAAGATGCAGGAGAACATGGGGATGCAGGAGGGACAGTACCTAGGGATCAGGGTGGACTTGAAGTCCATTAACACCACCTTGGTCTCCATTGCAGGGGTGCTGGCAGACATGGCCAAGAGTATGAGGGAAGCAGTGGCACAACAGAGGGCCCCTGACACTAGCCAGACTACTGAGCAGCCCTCCACCTCCTCTGCCGCTAGTGGACAGGAGTCCCCCCCACTGGACCAACAGACCACCAGCACCCCTCCCCCGCAGAAGGCGAACTACCCAGCAAACATTCCCAGCGATCCAGGCAGAAGCCAGAACCTATTGCCAAGACCCCACCAGGAAACAGGACAATCCTGGTTGTCACCCTTGTGTCCAACTCTGTCACCCTGTCCACCTTGAAATGCCATTGCTCCCCTTCCTATGCCCCCTTGGACACTGCACCTGTGCTACAAATAGACGGGACTCTAACCTGGACTTCCCTCCATCATCACCCCAGCCTATTGTACTTCCCCCTTGACATCAGAGCACTGTAATAAACACACTTTGAAAAAATACAAGTATGGAGTATGTCAAATAATTTAAAAATGTATTTGTTTTACAAGGTTCAAACATTGCAATTCAACTGTACAGTAATGTTTACATAGGAAAGACCTGTAGTTGGCTGCACTGAGCACACCAGGAGCAATAGTGGGGCAACAACATCTGCTAAAAGAAATGGTATGGGTACAGTGAGTGGGCATAGAAGTAGGAATTCACAGCCTGCCAGTGACAATGTCACAAATCAAACTGTCAATTAAATGTAAAATAACACTATCTTACCTGTGTGTCATTTAAAGTATTGACAAATAACTGCACTTCTGTTGTCCTCATCCTCATCCTCTGCCTCCTCATCTTCACTGTCCACAGGGTCCACTGCTGCCACACAGCCATCTCCAGCCTCCTCCTCCTGCAGAAAATGCACATGGCGTCGCAAGGCAAGGTTGTGCAACATACAGCATGACACGATGATCTGGCAGTCCGTCTTGGGTGAGTAGCACAGGGATCCACCTGTTAGATGGAGACAACAAAACCTGATCTTCAGTATGCCAAAGGTCCTTTCTATTATCCTTCTTGTTCGCCCATGTGCCTCATTGTAACGTTCCTCTGCCCTTGTCCTTGGATTCCTCACAGGGATCAGTAGCCATGAGAGGTTGGGGTAACCAGGGTCACCTCAAATATTGAGGGACAACTGTTAGCCACACACTAACCCTTATGGCCCACAAAATACCCATACACCAACATCCACTGTGTGGGAACCAGGACTCACCTATTAGCCACACCGAGTGCCTCTGGAGTTGGCCCATCACATTTGGGATACTGCTATTCCTCAGGATAAAAGCATCATGCACTGAGCCTGGGTATTTAGCATTGACATGGGAGATGCACTGGTCCACCAAACACCCCATCTGCACATTCATTGAGTGATAACTTTTACAGTTTCAGAAGACCTGTTCATTTTGCCAGGGGGGGGGGGGACAAATCCAATATGTGTCCCATCAATCGCACCTATGATGTTGGGGATATGTCCCATTGCATAGAAGTCAGCCTTCACTGTGGCCAAATCCTCCACCTGGGGGAAAACGATGTGTTTCATCAGGGCAGACAACACACAATTGAGAACATTGGCTATGACATTCCTGCTGCCAATCCCACCCCACTACTTGGAAAGAACCAGTTGCCAAGAAATAGACCACAGATAGGACTTGCACAAGAGGGGGGATCCCAGTGGGGTGACGGATAGCAGATATTAGGTCAGGCTCCAATTGGGCACGGAGCTCTGTGATTGTGGCCCTGTCCAGTCTTTGGTGAGGAGAATGTGCCTGTCCTCTATTCTTGCCAAGTCCACCAGGGGTCTGAGCAAGGGGGGATATCTCCATCTCCTATGCATCCACAGCGGTTGCATTCTTTGGGATAAAAGAGTGAGCAGCTGGTCATTATCTGTACATTGTAACCACTACAGTTCAATGCAAATTGTGATTGTTACAATATTTCGGTGTAATCTGTCCAGAATGTGAAATTGTGAACTGTGACGCAGTTAGGTTCCATGGCCTGCCCCCCCCCCTCTGAAATGGCGTCCTCCTGTCCAGTATGGGGGGAAGTGAAAATGAGGTAATTCCGCTGACGTTGTGTGCAGATACGGGAGGCAGTCGAGAACCGCTGTGCAACTCCTCATTGCTTAACATTGGACCCTATTGGATACAGTGGCCAATGGTGATATACGCCGGCGGTGATGGTATGCACCACCGCGGACGTGACCGCCATTTTCTATCTGTTCACTCACTTGCTTCCTGACCTTCAACAGGAGAGAACCTACACTGCATGTGCAGTTGTGACCTGTGTCTGGAACCTTCCATGGTGCGTGTGACTGGGGAAAGGGCCCCGCCTTCACCTTGGCGGAATTGGAGCGACTGTTGGGTGGGGTCCTACCCCAGTAGCAACTGATGTATGGGCCTCTAGACCAACAGGTGAGTACACTGTGAGTACGATGCATGGGGCATGAATGCATGGAGTGCTGTGTGTGAAGGCCTTGTGTGGGGGGGTTGGTGGATGGGCCCTGGGCAGCGTGCAGCATGTATGGTTGGCCATGTCTGTGCTAATGAGGATGGGAAGAGGCATGGTGGGCCATGAGTGTAACAGGCAGGACGGTCAGACTAATACCTTTCCCTGTGTCTATTTCTCTGCAGGTCAGAGCCCATCAAAAGAAGGGTTCATGGTGTGCCATTGCCAAGGAAGTGCGGACCCTGCGGGTCTACGGCAGGCGGAGGACCTGAGACGCTGGGCACTGAAGATGGCGGAGGCCCAGCTGGGGATGGCCTCCCAACGAGGAAGGGCTGGCGGTCGAACTCTGATCCCTCTGATTGCCCTCATACTGGCGGTGACCTATCCGGAGCTAGATGGGCGCTTGGGGGCATCACAGCAGCAACAAGGGGGTGAGTGCAGTGCCCTTCATTACTACTTATGCCTGGTGGGGTGGTATCCGGGTGAGGGATGTGGGCCTGCGGATGCCCCTAGGCCAGGCCTGACATTGCAGAGTAGGTCCCATGTTGGGCAGTGTTCTGATGTGAAATTCCTTCAACCTAGCTAGTAGGCATCCAATACTGGGCAGGGGCATGTGGGTCTCAGGTATGCTGCAGGTGGCGATATGTGTCCCTACCCATGTCCTGGTGACTAGCATTGTAACTGGTAGTGCATTGCCTAATGCGTAGGGCTGTTCCCTGTGTGTGAGTATGTTGTATACGCCAACAGTGGTGTTGGTGCCACCACTGATCAGGTGTATCCTTTTTCTCTCCCCCCTTTTTGTTCTGTCACCCTATCTTTATGTGCAATAGCATCATCTTACGGAGGAGCAGAGGCACCGGCGATGGAGGGAGCTGCATCCCACAGGACCCAGGAGGCCGCATCCACTGACGGTGAGGACACCAGTGGGACGGAGGGTGAGGGGAACACCACGGCGGAGACTGGAGGGGACAGTTTGAACATAGATACCTCCTCCGATGGAGCCTCCCTTTTGGTGGTGGACATCTCTGTGCCCACCCCAGCTACAGGTACAGCCGCCACCCCCGTACCAGCCCCACCCTCCCAGCAGCCCCTCAGTGAGTTGCCCGTGCCCGCCCACCTAGGTCAGTGGGCATCTCCTTTGCCTCAGGCATCTCAGGCTCTGCCCCAGTTAGCCCTGCTGCCATGAGTGAGGAGGTTATTGACCTCCTGAGATCCATCTCTGTTGGGCAGTCAACCATTTTGAATGCCATCCAGGGGCTGGCAGGCCAAACAGTCCAATGCATTTCTGGAGGGCATTCACACTGGCTTGGCGGCCCAACTGAGATCAATCCAGGCTCTGGCCTCCTCTCTGATGGCAGCCATTGTCCCTGTTTCCACCCTCCCCCTCCAACTTCCTCAACCCAATCCCATTCCCCTTAAGCCCCAAATTATCCCAAGCACACAGTCAGACGAGCAGGCACCCAGGACAACACACAAGAGTGGACATGGCAAACACAAGCACCACACTTCATCCCACAGGCACTCACACAAACACCATCCAGATGCAGACATACCAACATCCACTGCCTCCACTGTGGCTGCCTCCTTCTCGTCCTCCACCTTCCTCCCAGTTGCATCTACACTCACACCTGCATGCACTACATCCTCATCCACTACCACCATCACCAGCAAACCTATCCAAACATACCCCTCACTGGCAGTTACCACCCCCACATCCATGCACACGTCCCCTGTGTCCTCACCTACTGTGTCTGTGCCCCCCACAAACGCAAGCACTCAGACACCCAACAGCCATCCACCTCACAACAGCATCCAGTCCATGCACCTGCACCCAGACACAGCTGACTGACACTTAATACAACCACTTCCTCTTCCTCCACTCCCAAACCTTCTCCATCTTCTCACCCCAATGTCCCTAAGAAGCTTTTCCTCTCCACCACTGACCTCTTCCCTACCCCTCCCCCCATCCTTCACATCAGGCCAGGATGGTCAAAAGCCAAAAACGCACCTCCGCCACCCAGTCCACGGGAACAGTAGTGTCCCCAGCAATTACAGATGGGAAAGGATCCCAGCCACCAGCCAGCCAGATGGAAACGGTGCCTGGCCCAAGTGCTGCAGGAAGGAAGGGCAAGGAGGCAGCTCCTAGTGCTGCAGGAAAGAAGGGAAAGGAGACAGCCCAAGTGCTGCAGAAAAGAAGGGCAAGGAACCAGCCCCAAGTGCTGCAGGAAGGAAAGGCAAGGAGCCAGCCCCAAGGGCTGCAGGAAAGAAGGGCAAGAAGCCAGATCCAAGTGCTGCAGGAAGGAAGAGGAAGGAGCCTGCACCAGCTGCTGGCAGGAAGGGCAAGGGGCCTGCACTAGCAGGCAGTGAGGGCAAGAGGCCTGGTGCTGGGACTCAGTCGGAGACCTCACCACTAACCAAGGTGGTGCAGCCGTCCGAGGCTGCAGGGGATGTGCTGATACCTCCCACCACCACCAGCTCCACCAGCTGTACAGCCACCAGCACAACCACCAGCAGCAGCAGCACCAGTGGGCAGCCGTCTGAGGATGCAGGGGATTGGCTGGGGCCTCCTCCCACCACCACCAACTTCACCAGCAGCAATGCCACCAGCAACACCAGTAGCAGCACCAGTGGGCAGCCGTCCGATGCTGCAGGGGATGGTCTGGAGCCTCCCCCCACCACCACAAGCTCCACCAGCAGCACCGCCACAAGCACGACCAAGGGCAGCAGCACCAGTGGACAGCTGTCCGAGGCTGCAGGGGATGGGCTGGAGCCTCTCCCCACCACCACAAGCTCCGCCAGCAGCACCGCCACAAGCACCACCACCAGCACAAATACCAGTGGGCAGCCGTCCAAGGCTGCAGGGGATGGGCTGGTGCCTCCCCCACCACCACCAGCTTCAGCCGAAGCACCGCCACCAGCACCACCACAAGCAGCTGCAGCACCAGTGATTAGCTGCCTGAGGCCGCAGGGGATGGGCTGGAGCTTCACCCCACCACCAGCACCAGCACCAGTGGGCAGCTGTCCGAGACTGCAGGGGATGGGCTGGAGCTTCCCCCCACCACCAGTACCAGTAGCCAGCCATCCGAGGCTGCAGGGGATGGGCTGGAGCCTCCCCTCACCACTACCAGCAGCAGCACCACCACTGCCACCACTGAAAAAGCCATCACCACCGGTGGACAATGTGTAGTCCTGCGTCCATGGGCTATTGTGCGGCCTGGCCACTGCAAATCCTGTGGGTATGACACCCAGCTGAGAGACTGTGATCTTGCATTCCCAAAGATCTGCATCATAGGGCACAATGCCCCATCCAGAACCAGTGGAGAAATAATCCACTCACCCCATCCTCCCCAGGATGTAGCTCACGGGGCACGATGCCCCCTCCAGAACCAGTGGAGAAGCCATCCACTCACCCCATCCTCTCCAGGATGAAAATCACTGGGCACAATGCCCCCTCCACAACCAGTGGAGAAGCTATCCACTCACACCACCCTCCCCAGGATGAAGCACACTAAGCATGATTCCCCCTCCAGAACCAGTGGAGAAGCCATCCACTCACCCCATCCTCTCCAGGATGAAGATCATTGGGCATGTTGCCCCTCCAGAGCCAGTGGGCAAGTCACCCACTTGAGAGACTGTGGCCTTGCACTCCCCAGGACAAAGCAATGGGCATGTTGCCCCCTCCAGGACCAGTGGCGTTGTACCATCTTTGGGCTGAGGTGCCCCCCGTTCCCCATCACCCTGAGGTGCCTGCCTATTTTCAACCTGATGCCCCTGAAGTGTTCTCTCCGTGTTGTTGCAGGAGTGAAGTGGGGCCTTGGACTTCGTAATGTGGCCCTGTGGCCCATGAACATTGAGGACTGCGCAGTGTCCCTTTATTTGTAAATATGTATATACTTTTTTATTTGGATGCATGTATTGCTACTATTTTATCTTATTACACTTTTTACTCTGTTGTAGTTGTCCTTGCATTATTTCTGAGGGGTACGGGGTCAGTATGTTATGTTGCTGCATCTGCTTGTATGTGTGGTGTTGAGGGTAGGGGTGTTACATGTGTGTGTCACTCTCTTTTTATCCCTCCCTCCCCTGTGTGCTAGGTGGCTGTACTCACTGTCGTCGTCTTCGCCGTTGTTGGTGTTCATAGTGGAGCAGCACGTAGAAGAGCTTTGGGAAGACATACAGCTCGGGCTCCATGATGGCGTGGTTGTTCCCTGAATCTCTACAGATGAGTCGTTTCCCTTCTGTGCAGTGTTTCTGCCAGGCTTTTGATGTTGGTACCGCCCCGGAAAAGTTGGTGGATTGGACTCTCATAATATGGTGGCCGGAACATTGTCTTCCGCCTGTCTGTAGGCAGTTACCACTGTGGTGCATGTTGATTCCACCCTGGCGGTCAGTGTGTTAAAGTGGCTGTCTGTCTGAGCTGTTTCCTCCATGGTCATAATTTGGTGGTATTTACCACCAGCCTGTTCACAGTATTACCGCCACTTTATCACCAACTGCCAGGGTTGTAATGAAGGCCTCAGACTGCCTTGCCTTGATCTCCAACTCCTTGCGACTCAGCTCATGAGACAACAAAGGTTTCTTTTCAGCCAAGGCTCTCTCAGCTGCAGCCTCAGCTCTCTCAGCTTCAATTTGCTTGGCTGCTCTCTCAGCTTCAGCCTGTTTGGCTTCTCTGTCTCCCCTCCTTTCCTCCTGCTGAGCTTCAATTTTTAACCTTGCCATTTCAAATTGAATTCTCTCTCCTGTCTCCTTTCCTCTGAGGTCAAGCCCTGATCAGAGACACTGCTCCCTGGTTTGGCAGAGGGCACAATTAGAGTGGTAACATCCTCCACTGATGGGAAAAAAATCCTCTGAGGGGCCATCCTCTGGACCCTCCTCCTCAACATCCTTCTCTGATTGGTTTCTGCCCTGGCCCTCAGCACCATTTGGAATTTCTCCTTCCTGGAGGCACCTTGAGTGGGTACTCCCATATCCCTGCAGAACCCCTTTAGCTGTTTAACAGTGTAGGTTTCCAGCATGGCTAGATCAAATTCTTCATCTCCTGCTTGAGACTCAGCCAGAGACATGTTGAATGAGGATTTTAGTTCAAAAATGTCAGGCAGAAAATGAAATTGCAGAAAAAGATAAAAAATCAAGTTGACCTTCAACTATGGGTAGATAGTGAACACTTAGCTATTGTATGTCGCTGCACAAATACAAGTCCTATCCTCACCGCTGATCACCAATGTTAGAAATGGGGTCTTTGGTTGGCAGTCAGATTACCCCCTGTCCAAGCAAGGACCCTCCCTCTAGTCAGGGTAAGTCACACACAATCGAAATTATCCAGTGCCCACCCTCTAGATGCCTGGCACTGAGCAGTCAGGCTTAACTTAGAATTCAATGTGTAAAGTATTTGTGCAATAAATCATGCAATAGCACAGTATAGCACCACAAAAATACACCACACAGTGTTTAGAAAAATAAATAACATTAATCTGATAAAATGCAGGTCAAAATGATTAAGATGCAATAAGTATATGTTTAGATATCACTGTAAAAGTGATCTCAAGTGTCTTTTAAAAGCAATAAATGTCATTTTCAAGCACAAAGTACCTGGTTCACGTTAAAAAACTCTGCAAAGAACCGCAGAGGAGGAGATACGTGGAAAACAAGGAGGTGTGCGTTGAGTTCTCAATCCGAACCAGCAATGAGTCATTTTGTTTTCACGCAGGGACAGCTATGCGTCGATTTCGGGTGCTCTGTCATGTATCCTCTTCGGTTTGCAGGATTTTCGGACGCCCGGGGGACGATGCGTGGATTTCCGGCGCTGACAGGACAAAGTCAAAGGAACTGTGTCGATCCGGTGGGCGTTGCATGGAAATTTCTACCGCACGGCAGGTGCTGCGTCGATTCCTCTCTGGAAGTCGGGCTGTGTTGTTCCGGCTCAGCTGTGTGTCAATCCAGTGGGCCATGCATTGAATTTCCGGTCCCTAAGCTGGTGCTGCATCGATCTTCTTGTTGCGAAGTCGGGCTGCATCGTTCCGGTTTGGAGTGCAGTGAATTTTTACCCGCAGTTTAGGCTGTGCGTCGTTTCTGGCAGGCTGTGTGTTGAGTTTCACCACACAAGGAGTCCTTCTTGTAGATATGAAGTCTTTCGGTCCTGAGACTTCAGGGAACCGAAGGCAAGCTCTATCCAAGCCCTTGGAGAGCACTTCCCACCACAGCCAGAGAGCAGCAAGGCAGCAGGGCAACAGCAAGGCAGCAGTCCTTCACAGAAAGCAGTCAGGTGAGTCCTTTGGGCAGCGAAGCAGTTCTTCTGGGCAGGATGCAGGTTCTGGTTCAGGTTCTCTTCTCCGGGAAGTGTCTTGTCACATAGAGTATCTACCTCAGAAGTGTCTGAGTTGGTAGGGGCAGAGGCCCTGTTTAAATACCCAAATGGGCCTTTGAAGTGGGGGAGACTTCAAACAGTGGCTTAGAAGTTCACAATGTCCCTTTTCAGTTCAATCTTGTCTGCCAGGGTCGCAGTAGGGGGTGTGGCAGTCCTTTGTGTGAGGGCAGGCTACTTTCCTTTGACATGTAATTGTCAGGCCTTCCAACCTTCCAGCCCAGGAAGACCCATTCAAAATGCAGATGTATGCAAGTGTGACTCAGTAACCTGTGTTTTGGGTGTGTCTGAGTGAATGCACAAGGGAGCTGTCAATTGAATCCAGCCAGACGTGGATTGTAACTCGCAGAAGGATTTAAGTGCAGAGAAATGCTCACTTTCTAAAAGTGGCATTTCTAAAATAGTAATATTAAATCCAACTTTAGCAGTCAGCAGGATTTTGTATCACCATTATGGCCATACTAAATATGACCTTCCTACTCCTTTCAGGTCAGCAGCTACCACTCAAACAGTAGATGAGGGTAGCTCCTCTGTTAGCCTATGAAGGGAGCAGTCCTCACAGCAGTGTAAAAATGAATTTAGGAACTTTACACTACCAGGCCATGTAAACTACACAGGTACATGTCTTGCCTTTTTCCTACACAGCAACCTGCCCTATGGGTTACCTATGGCACAGCCTAGGGGTGACATACGTAGAAAAAGGGGGGTTTTAGGCTTGGCAAGTACTTTTAAATGCAAGTCAATTTGGCAGTGAAACTGCACACACAGGCATTGCAATGGCAGGCCTGAGACATGGTTAATGGGCTACTTAAGTGGGTGACACAATCAGTGCTGCAGGCCCAGTAGTAGCCTTTAATCTACAGGTGCTGGGCACAATAGTGAACTTTGCTAGGGACTTAAAAGTAAATTAAAATAGTCCAATTGGACATGATCCAATGTTATCATGTTTAAAGGGAGAGAGCATATGCACTTTAGCACTGGTTAGCAGTGATAAAGTGTGCAGTCTTAAAACCAGCAAAAACAGTATCTAAAAAGTGGAGGGAGGCAGGCAAAACGTTAGGGGTGACCACCCTAACGCTGTCAGGTCTAACACCACTCATTAATGAGTAAGGTATATATGCAGCACAATTAATAATATTCTTGTTGTGCAACATTAAAGGAGGCATGCTAGCACTGAGTCTGCTACTGTCTCCAATCTGCAGCATGTTTTTGAGGCAGCTGTATGGGCAATTTATTTACCTACTTTATTTCCAATTGCCCTGCTGTTCTATGACTGCATTTCAGTTCTACCTTGACTCCAACAAAGCAAATGAATAATAATTATTCACATGTCACGTAGAATGCGGATATCCTGTCTGGTGTAAGCAGACAGTCGAAACAATGATGACTGCAGTACCAAGATGGGAACTGGATATATATTTTATTTTGCACATTCGTCCCAGAGTGTCCTATCTGCCAAACTCTAAATTAGGCAATTAGTCCCAATTTACTCCCTGGCCTCACCCTCCACCACAAATTATTTTAACAAATACCTCCACTTAGCAGTGAGGAAAGTTACTCTATTGCAAGGTAATTTGGAAGGATTAAACTCTGCATGGGTTTTGCTATAGAAAACCTGGATTTGATCATTTTGTGCTAACTTTTACTTGGTCATTCACTGCAGTTGATGAATGACAAAAGGGAAACTTCTGAAGAGGCATAAATCCATCAAGGAATCCATGAAATATATCATCATAAATCACTTAGTCAGAAAATGTGACACATACCAAGAATGGATATTACATTTTTTTGATAGGCTGGGACAGAACTGAGGAAAGAATAATGGAGTGACGTACTAGTAGGCGGTGACTGAGTGTGCACTGGGAAACACACTTTGTTTTCCATTTGTAATGAATTGAACACTCCATAATGCTGCATTAACTGAAGCAGATGCACCTTGTACAGTGAACACTGCAGTGCAGAATTAAATCATGCTGCAGTTTGGTCACAGGTGGCAAAATGACCTGGGCAAAGAGGTGACGATGATAGGAGGGATAGCTGCCTTGCTTAACAAATATAGTATATTTAATTTATGAACAAGCAAGCAGTGTGACTTACCACCAGTCACCCCTTCCATTAACCATTTTAGATACCCGATTCACCTCCTTAGTAACTATATTTATTTTGAACAAAGTGCAACATCAATACCTCACTACAATTTGGTTAACATTGTCTTCTATCGCAATTATCACTTCCGAGTTTTGTTGGTTGACATGTTAGAAAATCCAAGAAGTCCAGCCAGCCAAAAACTTTTTTCTCGTAATGGAGGGACAAAGCTATGATGAATCATTGGAGTGCACTGAAGGGGTGGAAGGGTCAGTGAATAACATATGGTTTTGGTTGGCAAATACAATGGCATCTCATTACTTTCTTGCAATGCTACACTGCCATGAAAACTGATGGTATACTGTATACATCAAAAATAACACAAAATTGAAGGGGTCCATAACAGTGGCCATGCTCTCATTTTGAATGTTTGAGGATGAGCAAGAAAACCTTCTCAACCAATATGTGTGGTGGGTGATAGCTTACTTGGCCCTGCAATCTCCACAGTACCAAAAATCTGTTCTCTTAGTCTTACAATACCGCAAGACATTTAAGAGGGGAGGGAAAGCTCACTAAAAGAGCAAATACAGGAAGAAGCCAGCTACAAAACAGTAAGTATAGAAAAAAGGTTAATGGTGGATAACAAATATTTAACAAACATCAGATATAGGATTTGAAGAAAAGGAGACAGTATAAAAAGTATGCAAGACAAATTATTTTACTAGCTGTAAGAGGTAAAATTTAGAAAAATAATTATAACATGGCTTACTGGGGCTGGCAGAACTATGTGCTGCTGCGATGGTGCTGATGGTGGTGGAGGTTCCACCCACATCGGAGCTGGTGCTGGCAGCCCCTTCTCCATGCTCTGACACCCTCCTGCTCTTGCATGCTGATGTGAGGAATAAAGAAGATAAAAACAAGATTAGTGGTACAGTTCTACTAAAGCAGTGCAATGAATGATCTTTCCTTCTCCACCCTGGTGATGGGCCAAGTCACAGTTTCTTTGAAATGCATTCTAAACATCACTGGAACTTTGGGATAGGATAAGCTACATAAAGAAAGGCACAGCAAATGCTAACTACCTAACATACTACTTATCTTGGTGACAGGACAGAGAATTCTATATAACTTCTTAAATGGAGAGCCGAGTAGGTAGCATCAAGCACCTGGCTAGCTCACGCAGGATCATATTTTATTTGCAAACTTAATTTACCTCTGAGTGTGCGCAGCATCCTGTTTGAAAAACAAATATAATTTTTAGAAAACTCAAAAGGTCATGCAGGTTCTCTTCTCCCCATGCACACCACATGGTGCGGTTCACACTGATTTTCATTGTCAAATGTGCTACCTGCATGAAAAAACAGTGCAAGGAGCTGGATGAGTATTTATTTGCCCATTAACTGATTTGCACTGAATCTCATAGAGTGTTTTTGTGACTCTGTGGAATTCCACGGAACGAAACATCTGAAAATATCACCCAGGCCTACATGGAAGATAAGACCAATATGATGGAATATTCTGTTAATTTATGAGCACCGCTAATAGTGCATAGCTCCATGACTATCTTCCTTTGCATTAAGTATAAAACTAACTGTACATGAAGCATACACCCCCTCTGCGCTGCCTCATCCCGCACCCACAAGCTAGATCAATAATGATTTCTGGAGTAATATGCACATTGCACCAGCTCTCTGCAGCCACAGTGACCCTTCATATCACAGAAAGAGCTGCAGAGGAGCTGTCTGGCCTCATGTGTCACACAATGTAAAGTGGGCAGTAGTTCATTCGCATGGGGTCATGGACACATTCAAATGAGGGACTGTCCTTGTCTGTCCACTTTTGCCATAATACAGGATAAGATGCAGGAGCAAAGGCAAAAAGAGCTTCAAGGAAGGCAAAGCAGGACGTGATGCACAGTTATTTTTCTTCCCAGGCTATCTCTCAAGAAGGTTCAGAGAAGGATCACAAGATGACTTCCCTGTAAGTGCACAGTCACAGACTCCCATGAGCCCCCTATTAAAGAAAGCCCAGGATATTCATGGATGCCTTCCTAATGACTCACCCGGTTAGAAACACAAATCAGGAGAACCACTGTGCTGTCTGCAGTGCATGCACCAACTCGCTGAGTTACTACAGCTGTTGCAGACAGCATAGTTTGTTAATGGGGTGCGCAGATTTGGTCCATGTGGATTGCACTCAGTAAGTACGTGCACCTATGGGTTAATTGTGCCCTGGAACTACTCGTCAAATTATAAATTTAACTTTACCTAACGTGGACATACAATAGAAATTTAGTGTAAGTAGTGCTATAAACAGAAGTCACCATCGCGGCGCAATCATTAAAGAGTTAAAGGAGGAGAAACAATGGAACTATGTTACACGTGCATTCACAAGTCCCACGCAATCACTGCTCTTAATGACAACCTGTTGTGCACTCAAGGGTGTGTAACCGAGTTTCGCGGTATATTTAGAATCATATTCTAACATTCTGTTGGGTGTTACATTGCCACTATTTCTGGCATCAAGGTGTCTGATGGCGGTGCTCTTCGTGATGTGGTAGTCTGAGACCTGAGAACGAACTGACAGGTAAGTCAACACATTTGGCGCCAAAGCCCGATAGAAAGACGTGATATACATGAAGATCAGTGCTTAAGATCTGCAAATGAATAACATTTTGGAGTTAACACAATCTAATCATCCAATCAAGTAGAATTGTTCTGGTGAAAGGATGTTACTTTCTCAAGATGAAGTCATTTCCTTCCTGTGAAGATTTTTATTTTGCATTCTTTAATGGTTGTCAGCTCAGATTACACCTGCCACAGCTGCGTCTTGTGGAACCTGCAAAGTCCTGAAATCATGTCTATATCTTTCAACTTCAATAGCAAATGATATCAGTATATAGAGAAATAGGTTTACCTGCCAAACAACATCTGTCCAGATAATGAGAAAATAATGTACTAAATTTTTTTTTTTTGATTTTGAATAAAAAAGGATACACAAAAGATGTTTGGAACAATGCGTAGCATTTTCCCTGCAAACGTTAAAAAGTCAATGAAAAAAAGTTTCACGTTTTTCCAACAATTGTATGAAAATTGTGTATTATTCCTCAACTGATATATATTACATTTTTTACTGTACATGAAAGCATTCCGCAAATCGTAATCTTCCAGGGAAAAGTTCTATTCATGCTTTCTATCGTTTCTGGGTGTGATTAAAATTGAACCTGGCTCACAATGCAATGAAAATTATCTCGTAACATTGCAGAAAAACTGCAATGTAAACCAGGAAACTTTGCAGAAATGGGTTATGGGAACATCCCATGACGTAAAAATATGTTCCACATCCCGAATCGACATGCATTCCTTTGTTTTTGGCCCATTTTTGGTTGATTTGTGTATATGAATAAACACTTGTGCACCACTTGTGAAGTATATTTGTTAAAATATGCGGCATGTAGTGCGGGGGCCATACAGAAGGATGTTAACCATTTAATAAAAAAGTTGGAGCCCAAAATTGACTTGTTTTTAATGTCTACAGCAAAAGCAAAACGTTGTATATATTTTCAAAATATGAGCTATGATTTTAATGAAGATAAATGCAGGAGACTTTGAAGAATAGTCCAGCAGAAAAATACTTGATGGCACCAGTGACATCATTGATGATCTTATTTGTGATTTATCTGGACTTCGTGTCTGAAGTCATCATGACCACTACATAGCGTGAAGAACTAGGGTTGCATAACTAACAATACCTGGTCAATTTCACTGATATTTAAACTTAAAATAATATCCACGACTTCAACCCAAATCAGTTTTCAGGAACGTTCTGTGTTATTTAATGTGTTATGAACAAACGAATTGGTAACTTATCCCTAGACTTTAACTGAAATTCAGTGTGTTTATTTTATTAATCCACCTATCACATATTTATATTCCATTATATCGGCCTCTGTGTGCGGCAAACCCCTGCAGTGTGTATCCTTCAGTCATGTGCACCGACGCCTGTTTCAAGGAACTACATCCAACTCACAAAGCAGTAAATTCTGACTGTGTAATCCTATGCATGGGATTGCATGTAGCCTCCTGTTAGAAATTGCGTCTCAAGTTGGCAGAGGTCTAAGTAGGGACCACAATCCTAGTCAGTGTAAGTCACAACACAACCCAAATTATCCTGTGTTCACCCTCTGGTAGCTTGGCACAGAGCAGGCAGGCTTAACTAAGAAGACAATGTGTAAAGTATTTGTGCAATAACTCATACAGTAACACAGTGAAAATACCACAAAAATACACCGCACTGGTTTAGAAAAATAGATGTTTCCCTGAATAAAATAGGATCACAAGGATGAAAATCCAATGAGTAGAAGCAAAGTTATGAATTTTTAAAGATTAAATCCCACTAAAGCGCTTAGAAACTCAATAGCTCCTATTGGGGCTATCACAGCATTGTCAATGGAGTTGTTCCCAATAATCCGACGCCACAGGTGCCAGTCATGGAGCTGCACGACACCCAGACACAGTACCTTTGAAAATGAAGAAACAAAGACATCACATGGAATCATGAAGGTGAAGCGTAGCTGGAGTTGGTGCAACATCAGTCCCTTACGGCTTCCGGGGAGGTGAGGCATCAGTTCCGTACTGCGAGGCAAGGGTGGTGAGACATCGGATCCTTGTGACCTGGCGGGGTTGATTAATCCGGCTGGTCAAGACGTGATGAGTCAACTTCGTAGTGTCACAATCACACTGCATGATATCAGCAGTGTCATGCAAATTCAGAATTGCATTGCAGGCCATGGTTGTTGCATTGAGCGAGGTCCACAGGGCGGGAGCAGCTGCGACATCAGTGTTGGCATCACTGAAGTTGTTCCTGGTGTCACTGAAGTCAGTGAACTAGCTAAAAGCTAGCAAATGAAATATTTGTTGGCTCTGAGAATTCAGAAGAGAAAGCAAGCTCAATCCAAGCCTTGGAGAGCACTTTTAGGGAAGGCAGAGTCCACCCAGCAAAGTCAGAGGCCAGCAAACAACAAGGCAACAAGCAGGGTAGCAGCCCTTCTCAGCAAAGCAGTCCAAATGAGTCCAGTCAGGCAATTCTACTGACAGAGTTCAGGTGTAGATCCAGAAGTGTCTGATTTGGTGGGGTCAGAGACCCAGTTTATATAACCAAAAATGCCTTTGAAAAGGGGGAAACTTCAACGAGTGGAATTGAAGTGCTCAAGTTCCCCTTTTAAGCCCAGTCCTGTCTGCCAGGATTCCAGTGGGGAGTTATCAGCCTTTTGTGTGAGGCCAGACTACTGGCCTTTGAAGTGAAGAGAGAGCCCCTCCACCCTTCCTGTCCAGGGAGACCCATTCAGTATGCAGATGAAAGCAGATGTGACTGAGGCCCATATTTATACTTTTTAACATACAAAAAATGCCTCAAACTAGTCTAGAGTCATTTTCTGACGCAAAATAATCCATACCACATGACTCCGGTCTTAAAATTGACAAGAGTCATGCCCACCACCCCAATGGCCAGTGGAGGGGACAAGGGTCCCCTGGGCATGGCCATTGCACCCTGTGCCATGCAGAGGGCCCCAACGTGGGCCCCCGATGGCACTTAAAGAAAATACTTACTATACTTACCCTACTTACCTGGGATGGGGTCCCCTTTCTTCCAGTGTCCACCTAGAGTGGGTGTGGGTGTTCTTAGGGCTTGAGTAGGGCACCTGTGGACCCATTCTATGATGTTCAACCATGGAAAAGGGTCTACTGGTCCCCTAACACCTGGTCTGACTCAGGCGTTAAATAATGGTGTACAGCAAGCTTTGCACCATTATTTACCCCCTCCTCCCACCCATGCATCATTTTAGCACGTGTGGGTAAATATGGGGCTATGGGGTTAGCACCATTTTTTAAATGGGACGCCTATCTTGCATTTCAGTGACACAATGTAGGTTCACACATCTAAAAAATGATGCAAACACCAATATTTTGACATTAGATGTGTCTAGCATCAAAATATAAATATTGGGATAGTTTTGTGCCAAATTTGCGTAAAACAAACTAAGCAAATTTGGCGCAAATGGAGTATAAATATGCCCCTGAGTGTCCTGTGTTTTTGGCTGTCTGGGTGGAGTGCACAAAAGGAGCTGTCAACCAGCACAGACCAGACGTAGACTGGAGACAGGCTGTAAAGCACAGATAGCAGTAAGTACAGAGAAATGTCCACTTTCTAAAAGTGGCATTTGTAAAATAGGAATATTAAATCCAACTTCACCGGTAAGCAGTATTTTCTATCTCCATTCTGGTCATACTAAACATGACAGGACCACTCTTTCTACAACAGAATCTACCACTTAAAAGTCTATTAGGGCAGTTCTAATGCTAGTCTATAGGTCTCACAATAGTGGAAAATGAATTTGTGAGTTTTTCACTATCAGGACATGTAAAACACATAAGTACATGTCCTGCTTTTTACTTATATAGCACCCTGCCCCATGGGTTACCTGGGGCCTACCTGAGGGGTGACTTATATGTAGAAAAAGGGGAGTTTAAGATGTGGCAAGTAGTTTTAAATGCCAAGTTGAAATGGCAGTGAAACCTCACACACAGGCCTTGCGATGGCAGACCTGAGACATAGTTAAGGGGCTACTTATGTGGGTGGCACAATCAGTGCTTCAGGCCCACTAGTTGCATTTAATTTACAGGCCCTGGCCACTTGTAGTGCACTTTACTAGGGATTTGCATTTAAATTAATTATGCCAATTGTTTGGGAACTAATGTTAACATGTTTAGGGGAGGAAACATATGCACTTTAGCACTGGCCAGCAGTAGTAAAGTGTGCAGAGTCCTAAAACCAGCAAAAACACGGTCAGAAAAATGGAGGAGGCAGGCAAGAATTTCGGGGATGTCCACCCTAATGCTGTCAGGTCTAACACCTCCCATGCAGCCAACCGACACCTGCTGCACATTTCCGATGGCTACGTCCAGCAGGGGTTGACTATAGTCCATGGCCTGCCTCAGGATCCTCACCAAACCAACTATGCAGCCACCCTGCACTACACATAACCATAAGCCATGTACAGTATGAGTTTAATGCAGGGCATACACACAGTCAAGAGTGCAGTCATCCCTCCTCTTTCAAAAGCCTCCACACATGATAATTGTGCTTTCACCTTACCCACCCCTTGGCCCTGCACCCAACGTCCTGTGTGGCCAATATGGGTGTTGAAAGCTACCTACTTGGGCAATCTATGGTGAATATTGGGAGTATCATGAAAAAGACCATATTACAATAGGAAATGAGAAGTAGAAAGAACACTGTGGGTTGGGCACCAGAGTGAAGGGCAGCAGAGGTCACACGGCCTGACAGTAAACATGCAATCTCAAATCTACATGGAATAAAATCTTTTTTGCAGTGGAATGCACAATGTCAAATACCACCTGTTTTCCACATGTTGCTTCTACTGATATTTAAAAAATAACTCAAAGTTCACATTTCGGTGAGCACCTTTACCAACCACTGTTTAGAAAGCTTCTCTTTAATCTCTCTCTTATTATAATCTAACCCATAACAGTACCCATTCAATCGGTCACCCTAAAAGTCTCATTATTAGTTTCTGCCACCTATTCTCTCATAACCTGCCAGGTTATCTAAATGACTAGCAAGGATTTACATACTTTATACTCTACCTCACTTTTCTTTTACAATCATGTATCTTATAAAGCACTCCTGTAACTCATGTTGAATAAACGCTCAAAATAAATTATTTTGTTTTAAAAATTGTATTTTTGGTGGTATCTGTAACTTCCGGGAAAATAGGATTGGCATTGTGGGTTGGTGGTGACTGAAGGAGAATCACTGACAATGGGTAATGGTGTGTCATGTGCTTACCTACATTATTTCTAATGTGTTTTAAAAGAAAAAGTGGTTGCACATAAACATGCTAACAGTGATCAAGGAACTAATAGGATCCCGTTTTTACAAGAAGCAGGAAGGCAGAGGCTTCATTGTATAAAGAGACTAGTTATGCTTTGCAAGTCAGAATTGTAAACAGCTTTTTGAAGAAGCTTGTGGAGTTGCAGGCTTGAAGGAATTGTGTATTTTAGACCAATGAGAGCATAGTTAAAACACCTCAACAATGTTTGTGAACAGGGTCACAAGGGATTACAGTATGAACCATTATTCCTAGTATGGTTTTGATGGCCGCAGCCCTCTCTCCAGGGTCACCCTGGAACATTTGTGTTTTTTACTATCCACTTTTGCTGAATTCATTTTTGTTTGCCTTAGGACTCAGTGCACTTTACTACTGATAACCAATGGCTAAAGTGTTAGTGCTCACTTCCTTAAAAATTGCATAGTTGATTTACACCTGATTGGCATATTTAACCTACTAATAGGTCCTTGGTCGAATGGATCTACCATATACCCAGGGCCTGTAAATTAAATGCTATTAGTGGGCTTGTAGAGTGTATTATGCCATCCACAAAAGCACCGTAAAACATGTCCCAGGCCTGCCGTTGCAGCCTGAATTATGTTTCAAGATGCCAATTTGACTTGTCAATATAACCCTCTTATCAAACCTTAAACTCTCCTTTTATTGCATATGTTTCACCTAAGGTAAGTCCAGATAACCCATAGGGCAAGGTGCATTGTAATTAAAACTTTGGACATCTACTTTTAGATTTTACATGTTCCATTAGTGAGGAAGTCGTATCTTTGTTTTTAACTACTGTGAAGCCTATCTGTCCCATAGGAAAACATTGGGTTGAGTTATTAGATTTGAGAAGTGCTAATTTTTGATTAGGACTAGGTGAGCATTTCATGGTTGGCATCTATGAAATTGTAATGGGAAATCCTCTTTAATTGTGAAGATGGATTTTTAATTACAATTTTTAAATTGCCACTTTTAGAAAGTGACACAAAAAGAGGCAGTTGTGGCTACAGTCCACAATTCCAGTCAGCAGTCACAAGATTATCGCAAGTGTGGTACTCACACTCTAAGGGCCGCACTGCTAATAGACCTCCGGAGAGTCAGCAAATACATAGAACAAAATAGAACAAAAAAGGAAGCACTCTTTAAAATAACCAAGAACAAAATCCACTCATTAATGTTCAAATAGATGATATTTTTTCAAAGTCCAAATGTATGATTATTTCACAATTCAGTCCATTGATTGAATGAGACTGGTGAATTATATATTCATCTTTATTCTTTCATCTTTTAACATATATTTCTCTCTAGCCAATGCGTTTCATCCTCTACACCATGCCTTCACCTGGGAGCAAAATCTCAGTGCAATACGTACTGATTTCCCTTCTATCAATAGGAATTTCTCATAAACCCATAAGGGTGCATAGTCTTCTCTTGTAGATGGTGTTGCTGGTAATATTGACCCCTTTGAGGGGACTTCTCTCAGCAGCTCAGTTGTCTCTGGAGCCCTGGCAGGCAGGTTCTTGTTGTCTCTCCTTTCCCTGGGAACGTATTGCAGATTTAAAGCTTCAGAAAGGCAAACAAATTAATGGACCTTTTTGTTTGCATCGCTTCCTTGACCAAGAGAAGCTTTAGGTACATTTGGGAAGTGGGTAATTTCCTATCCTTAGCCTTTTTGTGCCTGCAACCAGTCCTAGGTCACACAACTGGGTGTTACTGACAGACTTTGTGAATTCCTCCCAGACAGTCACATAATGAAAGAATTAGGTGTGCCTGAATGGGTTGTAGGATGGGGGTCAGAGCACCCTTGAAACTGAATAGGCTGTCCTTCACACAAAGAGTTTGTCATCGCCACATTGTCACTGCAGCCATTTTGGAGTCAGGAAAGAAGAGTCAGGAACCTCCAAGCAATTAAAAGAAAAACCTCTAGAAACTTCAACCAACTTGGAAAGAGGCACCAGGTATAAACATAGGGCACTCAGACTCACTCTTCAGTTCACTTTCTGGACCTATACATGGACTTTCAAAAGAACGCTTGCCACTGTGGCCTGCTGTGTTCTCTTTTAGTGCCTGAAACCTGCCTTTACCCCTTAGAGGCCAGCCCTGCATTTGAGCCCTGCATCTTCACCTAAACTTAGAACTACCAGACTGACTCCAATGGCTGTTTGCTGGCCTCCTGTTCAGAGCCTCAGGGAAAGAAAAGGCTCCTTCTATCTTGAAATAGCATCTCACCCAGCCTGAGTCCTAACTCCAAAGTGGTGCCCCTCTAGTCCTGGACCCTTGGTGGTGGTGCTAAAGGTGCCCTGATACCCAAAATTCAAAATTTGGACTTAGAATATTTTGGCTAAAAACTGCCCTGAGAAGCGGGGACGACTGGGACCAAGCTGTTCATATATCCACCCAAGTGCATTGCCAGTTGGCCTGACTTTGTGGCTGCTTCCACTACATTCTTCTCTGCAGCAGCAAATCTGGTTCAGCTGTCATTTGCCAAAGGAGTATCTGGCATCCTGGATCTGTCTTTGGCTACAGCCTCCTGCCTCATCCCTCTGGAGATTTTCAACTTTCATAAAAGTCACCAACTCCAAACCATGACTTTGTTCAGTGGCTCCCCAGCTGAGCACCGTCTGAAGCCTTGCACCACAGAACTTTACATTCTCAGAAAAGCATTTTTGAACATTCTCAGAAAAGCATTTTTGAAAATTCTTCTAAGTCTAAAGGTAAGCGCCGACCGGGCCCAATCCATTTCTTGTATCAGATCTGCACTCCATTGAGGTTGGCTATAGTTTTCGACTTTGACCCAGTCTCGTGCGACTAGATGTCCATGGTTAGCAGTTCTACTGATTGATTTTTTGTAATTTTGGTGTCAAATAATTTATAAAAATGTACTCTAGCTTTCTAAATTGTAATGGGATTTTTCTTGTGCTATGTTCTCACATTATTCTGTTTGTGTGTTGCATAAATACTTTACACATTGCCTCTAAGTTAACCCTGTCTGCTTTTTGGGCCAAGCTACCCATGAGTATGCACAGGATAGTTCACTAACTTTTCGTAGTTCACCCTACCAGGGATTGTGGCTGTCGCTTAATTAATCTCACACCCATTCAACCAACAACCCAATTTCTCACAAGTCTTTATTGTTTTTCAACAGAGAAAGAGCAGTGAGCATCCAGAGAGTCTTATATCCATACTCTCTAGACAACATTAGCCACGTTCTTTCAGTTATTACAGGTTTGTGGAATCAAGTGCCAAAAGATCATCACAAAAAGAAGGAAAGATCAACAGTATCTCCAGTAAAAATACTCTAATTCAGACATAGCCCTTGATCTTCAACACTATGGCCCTCATTACAACCCTGGTGGTCAGTGTTAAAGCGGCTGTAATACGGCCAACAGGACGGTGGGAAAAAAAATGGGATCACGACGACGGTGGAAACCGCCAACACAGACAGCCACTTTAACACTCAGACCGCCACAGCAGTAGCAACAAACACCGCGGTGGTCACCGCCAACAGACAGGCAGGAGACAATGTACCACCCACTGCATTACAACCCACCAATCCACCAGCTTTTCCGGGGCTGTACCAACGCCATCAAAAGCAAGGTGGAAACAGTACACAGAAGGGGAACCACTCACCTTTCAACACTCAACGAAGAACCAGGATGCCATGGAGCCCGAACTACAGGTCCTGCAGGTGCTGGGGTATCTGCTAATACACCTGGAATATCAAAGAAGACAGCAGCGACGACCACGGTGAGTACTGCACCTAACACAAAGGGGAGGGGGGAGGAAAAAGAGTGACACACACACGCAACATCCCCACCCCCACCCTCAACCGCAACACCATACACACAAAAACATTCAGCAACTTTACATTTACACCCCATAACCCCCTGGAAGAACGCAAGGACAAAAGGAAGTGAGTGCAAACAGTAATATTTATATGTATGCAGGTAAAGTTAAGGATTGTAAACAACAGTATATACAAATATTTACAATATGTACAGAAGGCCGTACACTGTCCTTTGCAAATATTCGTGGCCCAGTGGGCAAACAAACATGGGGGAAGCCCACACTCGACTCCCGCCTTAAAACGGAGAGAACACTGCAGGGGCATCAGGTCGAAAACACACAGGCACCTCAGGGGTAAGGGGAGGGGGGGCACCTCAGCCAGAAGATGGTACTACGCCACTGCTCCTGGAGGGGGCAACATGCACACAGCGATGACCTGGAGAGTTCAAAGCTACAGTCTCTCAAGTGGGTGGTTTGCCCACTGCTTGGTCCTGGGGAGTGCAAAGCCACAGTCTCTCAAGGCTCTTTAGTAGATGGTTTGCCCAGTGCTTGGTCCTGGGGAGTGCAAAGCCACAGTCTCTCAAGTCTCTTTAGTAGGTGGTTTGCCCAGTGCTTGGTACTGGGGAGTGCAAAACCACAGTCTCTCAAGTGAGTGGGTTGCCCACTGCTTGGTCCTGGGGAGTGCAAAGCCACAGTCTCTCAAGTGGGTAACAAGTTCCACTGATTCTGGAGGGGGCTTAGTGCCCAGTGTGCCTCATCCTGCCTAGGAAAGTGATAGTGGATGCATATCTCCACTGGTTCTGGAGGGGGCCTTGTGCCCCGTCTGCTTCTTCCTGCCAGGAAAAGTGATAGTGGATGCATATCTCCATTGGTTCTGGAGGGAGCCTTGTGCCCAGTGATGCTGCACCTGAGGTGTGGCAGTTCCCATTCCCTCACCTGGGTGTCTGAGGCACGAGATGTGCAGGGAACAGGTAGCATGATACTCTATGGAGGTAGAGCCACACTCCATCCTGCGGCGACTTAGGCTGTAACCTGCTGGTAGTGCTGATGCTGGTGCTGGTTCTTCAAGTGGTGGGTGGAGGGTCCATGCCACCTCCTGCATCCCCGGACGGCTGCCCACTGGGGATGCAGCTGCTGACAGATGTAGTGGCACCGGCTGGGCATGTGGCGGTGCAGATGGCGGCGCAGGTAGTGGTGGTGCCTGTGGCGGTGTCTGCGGTGCAGGTGCTGGTAATAGTGGAGGGAGACACTAGGACCTCTCCTGCAGCCTCAGACGGCTGGCCACTGGGGATGATGCTGCTGACTATTGTTGTGGCAGCGACAGTGCAGGTGGCGGTGCAGGGGGCTGTGCAGGTGGAGGGGCAGATGGCAGTGCAGGTGGTGGTGCCTGCGGCGGTGCCTTCTGCGGTACAGGTTGCTGGTCTGTCAGTACTTATGGTTGGCACCAGTCCCTCACCTGGAGGCTCCGAGGCCTTGAAGGAGGCCTTGCTGGGTGGGTCATGCTTTTTGGCAGTGCTGCTTGGTGACACCTTCTTCACCTTGGCAGGTGGCGGAATGGGTTGGTTCTTTGCAGGAGTCACTGGCACACTGGCTGCCCTGATGGGTGCCCCCTTTGAACCCCTGGGACTTGAAGGTACCACAGAGGACGCCAACTTGGTGGCTGAGGTGCTGGCCTGCGATCTGGACACCCTGGCCTGAGGGGAAGGATGGGGGGAGGCGTAGGGAAGAGATCAAAGTTTGCAAGGTAAAGTTTTTTAGACACACTGAGATGGGAAGATCGAGAGGGTTTGGGATTGGAGGAAGTGGGAGTGGTTGTAGGAAGTGTCTTTATGCTGAGTTTGGGTGAAGGTGCGTGGGCTGGATGCTGTTGTGAGGTTGATGGCTGTTGGGTGGGTGGGTTCTTGCGTTTGTGTACTTTGGTGGAGGAGTACTGCCCCTTTGCCTGTGACTGTGCTTTGCTGGGTTGGCCTGCAGTAGCTGCTTCTACCTGAGAGAGGACAAAGACTGACTTCTGTGTGACTTCCCACTGGTGAAGAATCTCCAAGGACTTGAACTGAGCTTGCCTCCTGTTGTTGAAGTCTCAGGGACATCAAAGACTTCTCTCCATCAGCACCTGTACTCTCTGCTGAGACTCCTGCCCTGCCAAGTGGTGCCCTAACCTGCCTCTGGGCCCTTTAATGGTGAATCTATTGAAAAAGAACAGAAATCCACACAAAGATCACCTTGGGGGGAAATTTGCGATGCACCATCCACAACACTACTGTTAAACGATGCACCACCGGCCTCATGGCTAAAATCGATGCTCCACCTGCATCGTGGCTGGGAGATTGAAGCATCGCGGCTGGAGAGACAACTCGCAATATTCGCTAGCGGCTGCTGAGAATGATGCAAGCCCCATGCAATGCAGTTTCCTGACACCGTGCAACCGGATTTCAAATGCAACAATGCTGGGCCTGAAAAAACAATGCAAAGCCTGCTCGACCTTAGGTGCCCGTCTGGGAATCAATGCATTGCACTCTTGCAGGAGAGAAGAAAGGATGCACCCCAACCTGACCGGAGAAGGAATGACACACAGTCTTGATTGTGAGTGATAAATCAATGCATTGCTGGCCTTTTTCGACACACGCTAACCAGTGCATCTTTATTTTTGATGCTAACCAGGTACTTTGTACACCAACAGCATTCTCACTGTTTTCTAAGTATTAAGACTCTTATTCTTTCTAAAATTCATATCTTGACTTGTGTATGTTGGATGTTTGTTGTTCTGGTCCTGTTTTATTTGTATAAATATTACCTATTTTTCTAAACTGGTGTGGTGTCCATTTTGTAGTGTTTTCACTGTATTACTGTGTGTTTTGGTGCAAATATTTTATACATTGCTTATGAAGTTAAGCCTGCCTGCTCGTGCCAAACTACCAAGGGGGTGAGCAGGGGTTAACTGAGGGTGACTCTCCTTTTCCCTGACTAGAGTGAGGGTCCTTGCTTGGACAGGAGGTAACCTCACTGTCAACCAAAGACCGACCCCATTTCTAACAGAGGCAAACAGCGCCACCATGTGGCAGACTGTCATAAGTGCCAGTGTGGACATTTAAGTGCTTTTGCTGACCACCAAGCACCACCGCCTCAAACTAAACACTGTTCACCTTAAATTCCCCCTAAACAATGGTTTGTACCAATTTTCTAGTCATTTTGGTAATATATTTTTCTTTTACTTTAAGTCAATGAGCCTCCCAAGAATTCACATGGAACACCCATTGCGAGTAGGTTTGGATTCTTGTTTCGAAACATTTTAAAATAATTTCTATTGTGATTTTCTATAAGACTGACATAGGCCGAGGCATCACAGCACATCATATGAAGCCAGGACATATAAATAACAAATAGAAAATGTATATGTACATTAAAGAAAATATAGATGTACATGGGTTAGTCTCTCCCAGGAGATTCAAATATATTCACAGCAAAACATAGCATTGTAAAGCAGATGGTACAATACCATGTGAATATTGTCAGTAGTTTGTGTAGGTTGAGGTTCATATGCAATGGGAGGGAGCATGAGGAGCTAGGAGAGGTTTGAGCCAGTTGTTGGTCAAAGAGAAATGAGAGGGGCCTTAAGGTTTTTGTTTTTTTTAAGGTGACATGGCATGCGGTCGGATGTTCGGTGGGAGTAAGTTGCAGATTCTTGTGGGGTTTCAGAGAAAAATGTGTTCATGAATCATTTGTGTCTTAAGTTGGGGGGATTAAGGAGGATCAATTAAGTCTTTTTTTGATTGTCAGCGGTTTGTGAAAGACAGTTTTAAATTAAGCTCTTGCCTATATGGGAGGACACTAAGAGAGCGAACCATGGGGGACATGTGATATCATTCCTTGTGTCCTGTCATGAAACAGGCTGCTGTATGTAACACTTATCTCAATGGACCTAGGTAGAAATTGGGAATGCCAGAAAGGGGTGCAATTCCATAGTTGAGTCTGCAGACCACTAGCAACTGCACAAATTGAAGGTCTTGTGCTGGGATCATGTTCCTGATTCCCTAAAGTAACCTTAACTGGAACGAGGCATGCCTGGATATGGAGGAGATATGGCTCTGGAGATTAAGATATCTGTTGAGGGTGAATCCAAGAGACTTAGCATTCTGAATGATGGAGGGGCAGGCTTCAATGTCTGGGAGGATTGCCATCCAGCTTAGATCGAAGGGCTAGTTTTCTTTGGAGAGATGAGAAGAAATTCTGTTTTCACTCTGTTTAGTTTTAGGTAGTTGTTTGCCATTCAAATTCTATTCAGAGAATTGGATAGGCGTGTAAAGTCTCTCACACTTGATACCTTCAGGTATATTAGGTTATTGTCAGAGTACAGGTAGTTCCTGAAGATTGTGCAGATGGGTTTGAGATAGAGGTTTAAAAGGGTTGGGGATAGAATAGAACTTTGGCGGAATCCCTGTTGCAGGCTTACTGAATCCGAGATGGCATTCCCAATTTTTACTATCTGTGAGTGATTTCTTAGTTATGAGATGGGCCCCTTAAGAACAAGACTGTCAGTATCCATTTAAAGCTTCAGGTTGTCCAACAAGGCATGTGGACAGTGTCAAACTCAGTGGAAAGCACAAGTAGAAAGGAGTTACAATAATCAAAGATGCAGAGGGCATCATCCAGAATCTGCAGAATTGCAGTCTCAGTTTTGTGGCCTTGATGGAATCCTGATTAGTGGAAGTGAAGGAGTTTGTGGGCCGGTATGTGGGATGACACTTGGAAGGCTACTCAACTTTCAAACACCTTGTCTAGGAGAGATAGTGTGGATACTCTGTGAAAGTTGCTAAAGTCATTAGGGTCTGTTTTTTTGGTGGAAAAGGAAGCTGCCCACTGTTTAGACAATTGGGAATGAGCACTAATCCAAGGATGAGTTAATCAGAGTAGTCCAAATAGGGATACCTTGTTTAGCTAGGATTTTATTTGGATGTTTCCCAGAATGACATTGTAGAAGAGGTTAGAGGATTTAACCTTCAATAGAGTTAGAAGTAAATAAGTCTCTGAGATTGGTGAGGAAGACAGCCATGATGGCAATGTGTTGCAAGGCAATTTCCCCTCAACTAGAAAGCCGAGTTTGACCAGAAGGGAGATGTTAATATCTTGTAGGTTTTTCTCATAGAGCTTAACACATTTATTGCAGTGGATCTCAGATGCCATAAATGGGAGTTGGAGGGAGGGTTTTGGCTTACTGAATTACCTTAAATAGTTGTTTTTGTCTGTTCTTGGCTGTATCCAGGGAGGGATATGGTATGTGATGCTTTGGATTTAAAGATGTAGCCTTTGTAGTTATGTCTCACAGCACAAAGCTTTGATAGCTTTGATGGTGAGAGTGCTTAAAATCAGTCTTTCTCCAAAACGTCTGATATTTTTCTTTTCCGTAGCAGGTTTTGGAGTCCATGCAGGGGTTGAAAAATGTTCAGGGCCTCGTTGAAGTTGAGGAACTATCGAGGAGTGATTTGATAGGGCTTTGGTGAACCATGGCTTCTGTATTCATGTTACTGGTGCCTCTAAACCAGATTTTTCTTCTGTTGTCTAAGGGTTTGAGAAATATACTGTGAGGGGAATCTGCAGATGATCAGACCAATCAACAGAATTGGGGTAGGTGAAGTGTTGTGGAGATGATAAGGTCGAGGGTGGTGCCTTTGGAGTGTTTTCTGGCAGTGTTGGTGAAGGTCATTGTCTTCTAGAAAAGCAGAAAATGTGTCCAGTGGTTTATTTCCTTCAGAACTCCAGTGGAGGTTGAAGTCACTGAGAAAGATGTTGTTGGAGCTTATAAATTGTGCTGTGAAGAATTCCATGCACTCTTCAATGAAGGTGTTGGTTTTGACTGGGGGGGATAGTAGATCACGTTGAACCTGAGGTTAGAGGTAGCTTGTGAGATGATTTCCAGTGATAAACACCTGAAGGATTGAAATAGGGTATTGGAGATTTGCCTGCAACTCAGACCCTTTTTTTCATATGACCTTTAGGCCCTCCCCTTGTATGCTTTCCTGGTTACTTCTCAGAATGGAGTAGATATGGGGAGGCAGGAATAGAAGAACCATGTTTGTAATATCATTCAACCAGGTTTTGGTGAGGACCAGGATGTTGATATTGTGGCTGATAATCATGGTTGAGATTTCAAGGGAGTGTTTTCTACTGCAGAGGAGCAGCTCTGTAGCATGCAATTAAGGGATGGACTGGCGTGTCTGTGCTCAGTTTGACTGAGAGAAAGAGTGATGATGGACCAGGTTAGTGGAGGAGTTGGGATTTTGGGTGGGCATAAGGAATGGAACTTGAGTAGTTAGCATAATGGTGGGGATAGGAAGGCCGTCTTATACTTGGCTGGGGATGTGAGGGACAGAGGCAATTGTGGTTTCACAAGGTTGTGTATTTTGTTCTCTTTGCGTGAGGAGTATGCCTGTTGGGTGTGGGAGAAGGGTGATCCCTAGAGATCGCATTTTGAAAGGGAGCTCTTGAGCAGTGCCAGATGAGGTGGGTTGTATTTGTGAGAGGTAAGTGAGTTACTTAAATTAGGGAGGGCCTGTGTAAGAATGTATATTGTCTTTGTTAGATAAGATATAGTGGACAGGAGTAGAAGGAAAGGGGAGAGTGGAGTAAAAGGGGTAGGCTAAGGCTTATGTTGTTCTTTCGTAGTAGGATTGGGATTGATTTGTGGTTTAGAGAAGTCTAATGTGGGTGGGTTGGAGTGGGCAGAAGTAGAAAGTTAGGGTGACAGGGTTTCGAAGGGTGATTTCTCCTGTTAGCTGGGATGTGAGTGGGGAAAAGGTTTAAAAATTAGGATCGGCTACTTTTGGTTGGAGGAGGTGAATAAGTAGCTACAGATATCAGTGTTACGGGGCTCTATCACTTGTCCCTCTCACGGTCCAGCAAATCTAGGGCTCTGCATGCATCCCGGTAGCCATCTCATGAAAGACTATGGTCATGGTAGTAGCCAGCCCAGGCTGTGCAGTGGGTCGACAGGTGGCTTTTCCTACTCCTGCCCTCTTGAGTCTGTGGCATCTTCAAGCACACTCCTCTTTTGACATGCTAAAGAAGTTATCCATTGTTGGCTGCACTCCTCCTGCACTTCTGGAAGCCTCCCATTCTGGGAGGTAAGAGCAGGGTCCCCGCATCATCTGACATGCCTGTTTCTAAACAACCATGTTCAAATAGGTCACTGGAAACAAGATTAGATTACACACTGAAATGGAGCTAACTCTGAATCTTTGTGACCAGGATAAGGCCCACCACACAAGTACATGTGACTACTTCCTGTCCTGTGCATGCACTCAGCCACACTCCTCTGTTACAGTTCATCTTGGTGAATAAGCTGCCTGTAATCCACACCATCTCCACCATGGGACACTGGAAACAGCAGCAAAACCAGTAGTGAAAATTATGTTGTCGGGAGCAAGATCTTGAAACTTCTGTTTTTTACCTTACCCTTCCTACTTAGACTGGCAGGCAGCAACACCCTAGCAAGGGTACCCAGCTGGAGGCTGGGTGCCATCGCCCAATGCTTTAATAACGCACCTCAGTCAGATTTGCATCTCTCTGAGGTGGGCACAGCATATCAGCAAGGATAGATACTTTTTCAGTACCACATGTCACAGATACTGCTTATTTTGTAAGCAATACGTGCCAGGCCAAATGCTTTACATAGAAGGACAGCATCCACTACCACAGTGGCATTTTCTCCACTGTCTCAAAACGTTGCCCAATCAGTATGTCAAGGCATCTTAAGTGTGTTCCTTTAAAACTCATTTGTATTTAGTTCTTACGGGAGAATACAACCTTGCACAGCCAATATGAGAGCAGATATCAACAATGGTGCAAAATGCACTCCACTAAGTAAATTTAGCTGAATCAGATTCACTTGAAGGAAATACATGCAAACAGTTTAGGGGGAGCTTGTGTTTTTTCTTCCTGTACCAATCTAACTTCAAAAAATAGAAGAAATTGCATTTTAATGCACTTGAACTGCAATACATTGCAGAGAACTAAATACTTCAAGTCAGATTCCATTATTTACTTGCTGAAAAAAGGTTAAAATGAGAAAAAGATAACATAGCTGCCAAGGTTTTAGACTGCCATGTGTGACATTTTCTTAATTTTAATGTAATTATGAGTGACATTTCAATGACTATGAGTGACACTTTATTGTGTGCAAAATAAGCAATGAAGATCAGGAAGCCATACAAACATCAGTAGGCTACCTACTTCCATACAATATATGGAGAATCCTATACCTTCCGTTGGACACCAGAGACACCTTGTGGCCTTTGATAAACAGTACACAGAGGTTCTAGCAAAGTGAGAAACTGGAACTACACTTTTTTACCACACTTCTGGACACAGTTCTTTTGCGTGACAATCTCAGGCATTGTGGTAATGCAGGAGAATGACTGAACATGCATTTTTCTAATGCGAGATGCGTGGCACTTCGCAGTGCTGAGATGAACAATAATTTGTTCAGAAAGCATTTACCATTTTATAATTGCTAACACTCGTATATTGTATATACATTCTAATGTGGAAGATAGATCTGTAGAAGCCCTACTATTCATATACATCTTTCTCACAGACTCCACCTGTCTGTGATACACAAAACATTCCACTTTGCCACAGCATAACTGAGTGGAGCTGAAAAGAATCCTTGTCATGGTATACATGGACTACTGGAAAATTGCATGCAATGGCCTCCCAAAAAAACAATGCCATCTAACAAAGGCTGAAGAACCAGAGAGTAGGACTGTGTCTAAATCTTCGCAAATGCATCTACATCAAGCCCACTATGAAAGCTATCCACTGACTTCCACTAGACGTCAGTGATTCTTTGTGCCATCCAAAAGGCCTGCAGGGCCAATGATTCAGAATCCATGCAGTAATTGGTCCTACACTATCGCCCACCCTGAAATCATCAGTCATTTCTGTCCTCAACTTCTATTGATGTCTGTGCCCAACAACCTGCTAACGCGTCAGACCTTAATAAGTAAACTTGCAAGGGGATGTGAACAGATCGATGAACCTTTTGACCAATGCTTGAAATGTTCCCACCATATAAGCCCTGTACCAATATCGATCAATTACCAATTGTCAGTCTTTAACATCAATTATCAACAATAATCAAGAACATTAGTAATCAATAGGAGTCAGTAATCGACGCACCATGACCTTGCAGTCATGAATAACCACACCTTTAAGTAAAGGATAGAATATTCATTTCCCCATATTAACAATGCTAAGTCATGTAAGTAAATCTCAAAATCAAATGACAAACATATGGAAGCAACACTGGCTGACCAAAGCGTCTAAAGAAACACAATCTAATCAAGGCTTGGGCTACTACACATTATGATATTACAGTGCAAATTAATAGTAAGAATAATTGAGCAAATAATATAACATACATTTAGTTTCAGCAAAGAAAAGACCTCAAATCTTATTTCACATAGTGAACTTCCTCAGTGAGCTCCCTAACTAACATCAGATTAGAATGAGCATGTTGAGCTTCATGCAAACAATTTAGTCAATACAAATTTGGAAAACATTTAACTATGGCTCTAGCAAAATCTTGCGGTTGGTACCTAGAAACAAAAGCAAATAGACATGGCAATCATCATTACAATTTGTATACCTAGTCCTCAGTATGGATCAGCAAGCGGTGTCAGTCTTCGTCCTTTGTACATCAGTTCACTCAGCAAGGCACCAGGCAGAGTTTAGAAAAGGCAAAGTATTTAAGCATTAAAGTTTAAGCATTTCTCTTCTCAAGACAGAAAAGACAGCTATGGTGCAATTGGCGAACGAATGGGCAAATTATGAATGCTTAATGGCAAAGGGCGAATGGTAAAATGCTGTCTTCTTCTCAATGCAGTCCCGCTAAGCTACATTTCCTAAAACTACTTCCTTAGTCCCTATTTGTCAAGGGATCATACGTTCACACTTTGTCCAAAAAAACTAAAACATCTGATCTACATTTCTACTAGTATATGGTTCACATGTTGATGATTGGCTCCCTTCGTAGTGTTCTCATCCATCCGACTCATTAGGTAACAATATTGTTGCAGCTCATACTCCAGTCAGTCTAGTCATTGTTCTTTTCCTAAGAAAGTCAGTCTTACACATGTTACATTTATACTGTTGCATTCTGCAGGAACAACATCTTCTATCAAGCAGTTCTCATGAGAAAGACTTTGAGCTATGAGCACATTAGGTCAGCACAGTGGAAAATCACAACTGAATTAAATGCTTTAAGAAAATACAGTTTGACATGAGACCGTGTAACTAGGCCAAGACCTCTGCTAAGTTAAGGCTTTCAATTAATAAAGCTAGTACATAATGCATAACCCTAAATATGACATATTACTACATTAATAAAACACATACTCAAAATTTAATTTTAATAAGCCATTAATAAGTACACTTCGTGAACGTTGGCGGCCATTCATCATGGTAATATTTTCAAATGCGTGCGTTATTTTTCCAACGTTATTATATTTTCTACGCAAATTCAATGCTAAGGATACATGAATATTCATTACAATTCTGTTAGAAACTCCTATCCCTTCTCTAATGACTAAATGTGTCATCACGGTAAACATCCCCTCACAAAATGTTTGCATCAGCTAAAATTCTGTCACTCATTTCCAATTTTCCCTAAACAAAGTTTCCCTTTTCTTTTCTTCCCTCCTCTGATTATTCTTTGTTTTCTTCAATTTGATCTTTTTGCACAATTAACATATACCCCATATTCCAATTAAGCGAACCATGACAATCAAAATCCCTTGTATCATTTTCAGTAATATCCCATTCCAAATGTTGCAGAGCCAAATTCCCACTGAAACAAAACTTTTGCCAACCTTCTCCCAAACACCTGGAGCCACATGTATGTATATTTTAAATTGCGATTCCCGAATTGCGATTCCATGCGAATCGCAATGAGGGAATCGCCATGTTCAAATGTAACAAACACACTGAGTTTCCTTTGCGATTCCGATGGGTCGCAAATAGATCTGCCTCATTAATATGAATGAGGTATGTCGCAATTTGCGACCCACCGGGAATTGCAAAAATCACGGGGATGGTGGCCTGCTTGTGTCATCAGACCACCATGTCTGTGATTGCTTAAAGCAATTTTTTTTTAAGCTGCCTGTTTTCCATGAGGGAAAACAGGCTGCATTTAAAAATAAAACAAATGAAAGTTTCAATTTCATTTTTGAAGAGTAGACAGTGGTCCTTGGGACCAGTGCCTGCTCTTCAAAAAAAATATTTGCATGCATTCACAAAGGGGAAGGGGCCCCTTTTGTGAATGGGTTAGCACCAATTTGAAATTGGTACTAACTGCAATTGTTTTGTGACTGCATTCACAGTCACAAAACAATCATATATACCATTTAGATTTGGTATTAGAAAGGGGTGCACTGAACACATTTCTTCCTAATACCGAATCGCAAAACCCAAATTGCGATTCAGTAACAAGTTACCGAATCGCAGTTTGGGCTTTGTACATCCTAAGAAGCATTTTTCTAGTCACAATTCTGCTAATCGACCCGCTTGCGAATAGAAAAATGCTTTATACATGTGGCCCCTAGTTCCTTGAATTCTTTCAAATCAGCACTATCATTAGTTTGATTAGTAGGTAAGCTTCTAATCTCTTTACTATTATCAGAAATGAAGGAACAGCAATGCTCAGAATTAAGCATTTTGCAAACTCCGCCATCCTTCACTAAAAGAATGTCTAATACAAGACAATTTTGAAGAGTCATAGCTCTTTCAGCAGCTAATTCAGTATCTATCAAGAGTATGGCTCCTGAAAAATTTGGCAGCATAGTAGACAACTTTCAAATCTTTATTGAATTCAGAACAAATCCCACTGAAGGAATTATTGCTCCAAATATATCTCCCACTACACCAGAAGGAGTCTCCCTCCTCTGTCTAATATGATGTAATTCAGTCACTTTCGGAAATTTCTCTAAATCATCTGGTTGAAAAATCTTTGGGAAAACTATCCCCAAATAGCATGTACCATACCATCCTCCGGGAAGACGGTAATAATCGTTAGGAATACAGATGTAATATACCCCAGGAATCACTGGATCCTGTCCATTCAACCTAAATGTCCATTTACTGTGAAACAAAAACACATCACTACTTTCACTTGTTCCCACAAATAATGTGTCAGTGTGAGATTTAGGCCTACGTACACAAAGCTTCCCTATGTGTTGCACATCTAAGGCTAATTTCTCTTGTGTTTTTATTGCACTTGAAGCATAATAATT
The DNA here is from genome assembly GCF_031143425.1 of Pleurodeles waltl. NCBI lineage: Eukaryota > Metazoa > Chordata > Amphibia > Caudata > Salamandridae > Pleurodeles > Pleurodeles waltl. The sequence continues at coordinate 312,379,352 of NC_090444.1, read as the reverse complement.
TGTGTAAGTATTTTTCTCTAAACCCTTTTCTAATTTCTCCTTCATTGCCTTTCTCCTGTCATCCATGTGATCTAAAAAGCTATTTTCTAATGGTGTAAGCAAGCATGTCAAGTTGTTACGGTGTGCATAAGCACTGCCAAATGTTAATGTAGGCTTAAAGAAACCTCTAACTGATACTATATCATTTTCCTTACCTACTCTACTCAAATACCCAATTATAGGGACAAATAAAGACACCAGGTCGTGGTTGGAGTAAAAGTACTGGATGTACTCCTGGTTATGGAATCTTGTCAGTAACAGACTCAAAGTAAGAGGCAAACTATGATAAGTAACTCCTTCTTGGACTGATGAAGTAATCTGCGTCCAAACAAAACAATTCTTTGCATCCATTGTCTCAACATACTCACTCAATAAGCAAAAGAAAACATTAGAAGAAAGTTCCCCCTTTGCATTAGTACCCTCATGCAGATACTTTTCATCTAGTTCAAACTTTTCTTTAGCTGTTAATGGGGTAGTCATCTCTAAAGCAGAAATTTGGTTGTCTTTGTTCTTGTCAAGAACAGTCATACCCACAATTACTACCAGGAACAATATCACACACAATTGCCAAACCAATACTCATGTATTTACAGTGCCTATCCTTCCTACCCTGCTGGCTAATTTGTATCAATGCCTGTAAAGAATCAGAAAGCAGAAGAGAAAATTTAGAAAGGCAGCAAAAATCAAAAACAAAACAAAAATCTTCTTTCAGGAGTTATTTACAGCTCTCAGTCTCAATTCCAGGATCCTTTGTCAAAAATCGCTTCAGCAGCTTGTCAAAATCAGGTTTCAAAAGATAAATCAAGTTATTCAAAGTCTTACCTGGTTACTTTCAATAGTCTCTTATCTCGTTTTTGACTTTTTTCAATTTTTCTCAACAGTTCAGTTGAATTGCTTCCTTCAAGTGTCAAAATATTGACCTGGAACGTCCCGATCAAAACAAAAAGACAAAAACTCTCTCTTGTAGTTGCATATGCCCATTCAGGACCTGCGTATCTTCGACTTCCTATTCTCTTTCTCTTCAACTTTCGATCTTGCATCTCTCCTTCATTCAGATCTTTTCTCCTTGTTGTGTCTACTTCTTCTTCAAATGTTGTTTCAACAACCACTTCCTTTCTCTTTGCTTGCGATTCCATCCACTAATCTTCATAACTTCAGTGTTGAACTTAAGACTTCTCCTTGCTCTGTGGTGTTTTCTCTTGATGGACCTGTAGCTGGCTCAGGAGGAGTTAGACCACAGTGGCTTTGATCTGCCTCAGTTCCTTCTCCCTCGGGCTCTGGCAATTGCTCTGTTTGTCTCTCAAAATCGCATGCTTCTGGGAAAGCCCTCCTCTGACTAGGCTCTCCTGCTGCCTCAATTGAGATAGTCTCACTGTCACCCTCCTGGAGGTCTCCTCCTTCGTCTCTCACAGGAGGGACTGAACTGTCCTCAATGGGCTCAGATCTGGTCTCAGTTCCTTTTTCTTCTCCTTCCCGCTCTGAGACTGTTCCTATCGTTGTTGGTATTCTCAACAACTCAGCTTCTTCATTGTCCGAAGGGCATGCCACTTTCTTTGTGTGGCTGGCGTGGATCCAGTTCAGAACTCCAGCACACTTCCCAGCTGTAGTAGTCATCAGAACTACCTGGAATGGACCTTTCCAACGAGGCTCCAAACACATTTTCCTCACATGTTTCCGGACCACCAACCCAGTCACACCAGCTTTCAGGTTGTGCCCTGAGTTTTAGATTGGTGGCAGTGTGGTGGCTTCCACCTGCTGAGAGAAAGAGTGAACCACATCAGCCAGACCTCTGCAGTACTCCAACACCATATCATCTGTAATGTTGACCAGTGCATTGGCAGACACCGCAGGCAACCTCATGGCTCGGCCCAAAAGGATCTCATGCAGTGACAATCCTGTATTCCTGTCAGGTGTGTTTCTCTTAGCCATCAAAACTAAAGGCAATGTCTCAGGCCATTTCAAATTTGTGGATGCACATATCCTTGTAACTCTTGACTTCAGGGTACCATTCGTTTGCTCCACTAGTCCTGATTCTTGAGGGCAGTAACTACAATGCAACTTCTGCTCAATGTTCAATGCTGCACACATTAATTTAATTACTTCATTGTTGAAGTAACTTCCTCTATCAAAAATTCCCTAAGCATTAGTTTCACTACTGTGAGGCAGTCATTTCTTTGTGTAGGGTACGCTTCAATCCAGTGACTAAAGATGCAAACAATCACCAAAACGTATCTCAAACCTCCACATACAGGCATCTTAATAAAATCCAATTGCATTCTGCTGAAGAGACCTCCTGCTCTTCCAATGTGGCTCAAATTTACCACTGTCCCTTTCACCGCATTCATTTGCTGGCAAGTGACGCAACGATGGCAAACTGCTTCAGAAACTTATCTAAACCTTGGGTTGAAGCAATCATGTTTGAATAAACGAATCATGGCATCCCTGCCAACAAGTGCTTAACCATGATAATAGCTAGCCATTTGAAACAACAGACTATTAGGCAAAAAAATGTTCCTTCTTTTGAAACCCACAATTCATCTTGTCTTTGTACACGTTGCATTTTGCTCCATGAACGTTTTTTCCTCCCTGCCAACATTATTCTGCAAGATTTTCAATTTTTCCATCATATCATTTACTTTCAATGCATTACTTGACCATGTATTATCCTCTTCAGGTAACAGTTCCCACTTATCTTTGAATGATATACATTTCAATGCGTAAAACCTTGCGACTTGATCCCCATGTCCATTACCCATTGACACGAAGTCTTGTTACTTCAGATGAGCACTGCATTTCAACAGAGAAATTTCTTCAGGCGTTTGGATAGCATGCAGAAATTCTTTAATTCTCTTACCATTTCTCACTGGTGAACCAGAAGAGGTCATGAAACCTCTTTGTGACCACAACTGACCAAAATCATGGACTATTCTTTCTGTATAGATTGTAACTTTCAGCTGAGCAGAAACATTGCACACTCTAGTAAGGGCTACCAGTTCCACTTCTTTTGCAGAATACATTCGTGTAAGCCAGGACGCTTCCAAGATACCAGAAATTGTGCACATGGCATAGACTGCTCTCAGTATTCCTGTATTGTTTCTTAGACAAGAACCATCAACAAAAACAATTTGGTCATTCTCTTCCAATCATGTGTCTCTAATGTCAGGTCTCAGTTTTGTGCACAGATCAGTTACTTCAAGACAATCATGCTCAATGTCTTCCACCTTTTCAATTTCAGCATTTTTAATTTGAAGTAATGTTGCCGGGTTCAGCACTGTACATCTTTTCAATGGCACATTTGGTGATCCTAAAATGCCTAGCTCATAACAGGTCAGTCTTGCACCTGTAAAATATTGAGTCTTGGTGCATGTAAGGAGAACTTCAACTGAGTGAGGGACCATAATGGTCAAAGGATTTCCCATCACAATACCTTCACACTTCGTGAGGCTGTTTCCAACCACTGCAACTGCACACAAACAACCTGGTAAGGCTGCTGCGACTAGGTCCAAAGTAGCTGAAAAATGTGCTACTGGGCGGTTTATACCTCCATTGAGCTGTGTCAAGACAGACAAAGAACTTGCATCACGCTTATGACAAAACAATGTGAAAGGTTTCCTGTAATCAGACACACCCAAAGCCGGAGCTTTGCACATACTCTCTCTCAACTCAGAAAATGCTATCATACCAGCCTGGCCTAACACCATGGGATCAGTGACTTCCTTGTGAGTCAGCTTCCGCAATGGCCTTGAAATAACTGAAAAACTGGGAATCCATTGGCAACAGTAACCTACCATCCCTAAGAACATCCTGACATCTCTCTGAGTGGTCGGAGATTCATCAGCAATATGGTCGTAACTCTTTCCTTGGATATTTTCCTTAATCCTTTCTCATTCTGATGACCCAAGTATTTTACTTCCTTCTGACAGAACTGTAATTTCAGAGGGAACACTTTATGTCCATTATTTCCCAAATGCTTTAACAGGGCAATCGAGTCATTGTTGCACTCTTCCCTTGTTCTGGACGCAATCAGCAAGTCATCAATGTACTGTACCAAGGTCGATTGGAAAGGCAATTCAAAGAACTCCAAATTATTTTTCAAGATCTCATTGAATATGGAAGGTGACTCTGAAAACCCTTGAGAAATTCAACACCAACAGAAAACACGGTCCAAAAATTTTGAAACAAAAGAGAAATTGGCTGTCCTCATGAAGAGGGACAGAAAAGATAGCTTGTGAATGGTCAATGACAGTGAACCACTCAGCATCGCATGGAATCTGACACATTATCACAGCAGGATTTGGTACTATGGGGCAACATTTGATCACTGCATTGTTTATCTTTCTCAAATCCTGGACAATTTGAACTTTCCCACAGGGCTTTTTCAACCCCATTATCGGTGAATTACATGGGCTGCTCAACACTTCTTTTAGAACTCTTTGATTCACAAAATCTGCAATTATTTGGGCGACCTTCATAAGAACATCTTGTGGCATATGGTACTTGAGAATCTGAGGAAAAACTGCATTCAGCTTCACAGAAACCTTAACTGGCTCAACTCCTTTTACCAAACCTATCTCTTTCCATGTCAGATCCCACACTTCCTCCTTAACCATTCCCTGCAAATCTGGGTGAAGCTTCTTCACTGTGAACATTGGAAAGAAATTAATTAGAGGGTATTCCTCATTTACTGTCTCACATTCTGTCTCTGGGGCTTCATCATCGTTATTCGTCTAAATCTCGATTCTGTCATTTGAACAAGTCATCGAGCACCTGGTTTTACACTGCAAGTCTCTTTCCAGTAGGGATCACAGACTACGAATCTCTGCATTCCCTTTAAGTTGCCAATTTGAACCTGAACTGGTTCTGTGATTGGGTTGGTCGGATACTGATTCACTACTCCTACAACCTGGACTGTCCTTCCGGAAAGGGCCAAATTTGCAACTTCTCACTGTAGAGCATGTAGCTCCTGTGACAACCAAGAATGAAACTCGGTCACCCATGACTTTTCCCTTCACATAGTGGCCTTCCTGATCTACTTCTAAAGAGGATGCACTCATGCGTTCCTCTTCATTTGAACTCTCGCTCACTTGAACATCGTTTATTCCAATCTCACTGTGTAACGGGAATTGATGTACTGTGTTATTACTTTGGCCGAACCGCTGACCTATGACCTGTTGAGGAAGTATCACCTGCTGCTGTTCCATTGGGGCTTGAGGTATTTGGATTTGCTGTCTGAGTACCATGGGAACCTGCGGTTGCATCGGCTGCAACTGTGTCATTTGTACACATGGCATTTGCACCTGCTGCATGGGTTGGAAGTTCTGCATTTGATTCACATTATTTATGAAATTTGGATTATGACCTCTCATTCTAGGTCCTCTCATGTTCTGAAAACAAATTGATGTCATTACTTTGCTGAGCAACACCTTCCTGCACCATCATCGGACACTCCCGCTTCCAATGTCTGACCTTGCTGCAAGCGTGACAAGGCAACAGTTACTTCATTCCCTGCACATCGTTCTGAACCACTTCAATCCTCATGTCTGGACAAAAGGCATTTTGCAAGTTTCACAAACCTGTCTGTCTGCTGGTACCATTCTACTGGCTTCTCTCTCAATCTGTGATCATAATTTGTGAAAGACTGAGGCCTCATTATGAACACGGCAGTAAACAGCGCACCACCGGCGGTGGCGGTAACAACCGCCAACAGATGTGCGGTCTGAACCACAAAATAATGAACCAACTGAAACACAGGCCTCCTGAAAACCACTCACCACCAGCAGAGGAGTGCCATCAACAACGGCAGAGCCCGCCCACAGGCCGACCGAAAGGCCCTACCCGTCCATCAAATAACGAAGCACTAGACCAGAGTCAGTTCTGGGGCGGGAACCACTGCCACGCAAAGCTAGGCAGAAACAAACCAAATAGAAGGAAACACTACCGGAGGCTCACACAACACGCCGAAGCAGAGATATATAGAGAGTTGCAGATCAAGCCAGCCCTGCTCCTTGCCATATACCTCCACGACCGAGACCGCCGATGGTAAGTACTGCAACCTACTAAACAAGGGAAGAAAGGGCACAGTTACATACCCACCCACTCCACCCACCCTGCAACGCTCCCAAAACCCTTCACAGCAGAACAAGCCTTACACCCCACAGCAAGAGGTACTTACCCGACACAAGGCAAATCCAACATGCCCAAAGTACATACATGTGCCCAACACCCCCAAACAATGAAACAACAGACCACGGATCCAGAGTGTGCCTCAAACAACACAGGCCACACATTAACCTTTATTCTGCTCACAGAGCAACAGAAGTGCATAGAAGGCCAATGGCCAGTCCATAGTCCAAGAAGTCCAATGGGCCACAATGGCCCCAACTTTACTCCCACAAGTGCAACGGTACTCCACATCAGAGGGGCATCAATGGGGCATCCAGGCACCTCAGGGAACAAGGGCAGGAAGTCGTGGAGGTGGGGATTTATGACTGGGAGGGGGGGCTTAGATTTCCGTCTGGAAGGTGGAAGGGGCTTAGGTTTTGTAACAGCAGCTGGTGGAGCACACTTGGCCTGGGGGGGGCAGATGTTCCTGGGCCAACACAGGATCTCTTCCTCACAGTGGAGTTAGCACGGAATGGGATGGGTGGACAGGGGCGGGCTGTGTTGTGGGAGGAGTGGACAGGGCAAGGAGGTGAGCACATTTAGGGACGAGACGGGGTGGACCAGTGGGTTCAAACAGGTCAACACGGGATAGGAAAAGTTTCAACTGTGCAATTGGGGTGGACCTGGAGGAAGGCGCGGGAGTGGAGGTAGAGGGAGTGGTTGTGACAGGTGTAGGTGTGCGTGATGTGGGAGTAGGTGATTGGACAGTATGCTGAGGTGTTGTGGATGTGTGATGGGTGGGTGTTTTGGTGCGTTTGAGTATCTTGGGAGGAGGGGGTGGACACAGTGTGACAAGACAGTCTGCCAGTGTAAATGGATGTTGACTGGGTGTCTGCAAGTCTGTTGAGTGTGCTTCATGTTTCAACTAAAGTCGTTGTGGTGAGTGCAGGTGTGGTGTCTGGGGTGCATGAATGGATGTGTGCTATTGTGGTGACTGCAGGAATAGGGTCAGCAACATTAAATGAGGGTGCAGTGCCTGTGGGTGTGCATGTACAGGGGACAGACAGGGAGGCAGAAGAGGTGAACACACTTGAGGAAATGGATGTTGGTGTGTGTGCATGTGTATGTTGGCTGTGTGTATGCTTGTGGTGGGAGGTATGGTGGTTGTGCTTTGAAGTGTGCTTCTTGTGTGTTGAGGTGTGTGCCTGCGTGTCAGAATGTGTGCTTTGGACGGGTGAAGGGAGTGGGGTGCTGGAAGGGGTAGAGGTGTTTGGAGGGGTGATGGAATGACCAGGGACACTGGCTGTGGTCCAAGAGGAGGCAAGAGCCTGAAAAGATCTCTGTAGGCCAGACACGGCACCGTGAATGCCATCCAGATAGGCATTGGTCTGCGGCACCTTTGATGCTAGCCCCTGGATGGCATTGACGATGGTTGTCTGCCCTACAGAGATGGTTCTCTGGAGGTCAATAGCCTCTTCCGTGAGGGCAGCAGGGCTGACTGCGTTAGGGGAGGAGGCATCTGGGGCAAAGGAGAGGCCCACTCTTCTGGGTAAGTGGGCACGGGCAACTCGGTGGGGAGCAACTGGGAGGGCGCTGATGGTATGGGGGTGGCGGAAGATGACACAGTAGGAGTAGGCCCCAAGGGTCCGCCACTGCCAGGGAGCTCCCATCGGAGGAGGTATCAGAGTCACTACCTCCAGTGGTAGTTGCCTCCCCCGTGGTACTCCCCTCGCCCTCCAACCCACTGGTCCCCTTGGCGTCGGGCGACTCTGCCTCTGAGGATCCGTGGGCCGCTGCCTCCCCACTCGCCGGTGCCTCAGCTTCCTCGCCAGATGATGCTGATGTACACAGACAACACAAGAGAAAAGAGATAGGGAGACAAAACAGCAGAGACACTTGTAAATAGCTGAATGGAGGTACATTTGTGGTTCACACATACACCCACCCAGAAAATATTACACCAGGCAGCACCTACCGCTATAAACATGGCTATGCCCCTGACTAATGGCCAGGACCCTGCTCTACAGCCATTCACCAACTAACTTAAGGACCTGACGTACTGCAGACTTGACCCAAACACCCCTACTCCCCACGGGGGCCATTATGTAGTTGGACATCAGTCATAGTCCCTGCCACTAGACAGCATAAATACAAACGCACATACACACATCCATCAAGGGGCCAAAATATGGTATATGTACTCACCCCCTTGTGACTGCTGTGCAGTCTTCAAGTGCCCATCCAGGTCCAGGTACGCCACCGCCAGGATGCGTTGCATAAGGGAGGTCAGTGCCCAACGGGCACCCTTTCCTCGTTGGGAGGACTTCCCCAGCTCGGCCTCACAGACCTTCCTTGCCCAGCGCTGCAGGTCCTCCCACCTCTTCCTGCAGTCGGTGCTCCGCCGGTTGTAGACCCTCAGGGTCCACCCCTCCTTGGCGATGGCATGCAAATGTCCCATTTTCTGGTGGGTGCTTACCTACAAGGGACACACAGAAAGGTAACACTGAGGTCAGACACTGGTCAATCATATACAGCTGGCTATATGTCCACTATGGGACGGATATTTCAAACAGCCTAACAGCACACACACACGCAGCATGTCAGGAACCCTGGACCATACAGTGTCACAAGTGCACACCTGTATGCAGCCAACACCCACCACTACACACATCTATGCACCCCAATCCTCCTACTCACCTGTACCTCTGGTCGACCGTAGAGCTTGGCGTACAGGGGCAGGACCCCATCCACGAGCTTCTCCAATTCCTCATTGGTGAAGGCCGGGGCACTTTCCCCTGCAACATGTGCCATTTCCATGACCAGAGCAGGACACAGAAGTACACTCAGTGGAGTACCTGTATGCACGAGATCAGGGAGTCAAGTGAAGTTGGGGTGACGATCATGATACACTAAGAATGCCCATTGACAACCATGTTAACCAATGAATTTGCGCTCAGCGGTAAACACCGCCTTGCGCTATTACGTCAACCGCTAGCGGTATAAGGTAACTTCCACCACAACACTTCTGGATTTCAGGGGGCAGACATTTTGGCCTTAACTACGCAGTTGTAAAACCCTCATCAGCACAATGCATACGCTATTGTCCCCTAAGCACCCATAGGCATGTAACAATATACATTACCTCACCTGACCAGTCCTGCTATATCATTGTGGTCACGTTGCTGTAATGTCACACACACTAAGCATTTGTGTCATCGACAATCATGCCAGCAGTGCTGAATGAGAAACAATGTGTGCAGATGTATGTGTGTTCCTCACACGTGTTTTCAACTCCTCCTAGGTACAGATCCTTGTGGCAAGGGATGGCCCCATCGGTGTACAGACCACTTGTTGATTTGCGGACCATGGTGAAGCGTCACATCATTATCAATTACAGACTCACTTGTGCTACTGTTGATTAACTTTGTGCATTAATGGATCCAGCACTGAGACCAGCTAATCTTAATCAGCATGCCATCCCTACTGAAGTGCAGGAGCTCTCTGCACTCCATTTCCTGGCCACTGGCTCATTTTAAGTGCCAATGGGCATGGGTGCAGGTTTTTCACAGCCAATGTTTAGCATTATACTGTACAGATTCCCAAATGCATTTGTACGACACCTGCAGTGCTATGTGAGGTTTCCCCAAAGTGCTGACCTCCCTGCCATCAAGTCAGACTTCTATGCCTTTGCCAACATACCCCATGTGATAGGTGTAAGCACTGGCACCCACATAGCTATAATCCCCCCAAGAGTCAGTGAACAGGTGTACAGAAACAGAAAGAACTTTCATTCCATGAACATTCAATTGGTGTGTACTGCAGACCAGTACATCTCACATGTGAAGGCCATGTTCCCTGGATCAGTCCATGATTCCTTTGTGCTGAGGAACAGTAGTGCGCCACACAAAATGGAACAACTACAAGAGGACAGAGGGTGGATCATAGGTAGGTGTTTCTCACACTTATTGCCACATAGCAGACAGCCAGCCTGTCTGCTTCTGAGGATTGTCAATGACAGTCCTGTTTTGCACCATTTTCTAGGTGATTCTGGCTATCCCAACTTGCGTTGGCTACTGACACCAGTGAGGAATCCTGGAACAGATGCAGAGAGGAATTACAATGTGGCCCATGGATGTACAAGGAGGATGATAGAGCATACAATAGGTCTCCTGAAGGCTAGATTTAGTTGCCTACATATCTCTGGCGGTTCACTGGCCTATGGGCCTGAAAAGGTGTGTAGAATAGTGGTGGCCTGCTGCATGCTGCACAACGTGGCTGTGAAAAATTCTATCCTCCTCTTGGAGGAGGAGGGTGCTATATATCCAGACCAGCTACCTCAGAGAGGGGATGAGAGTGATGGTGATGATGAGAAGGGGGAAGATGTAAATACCAGGACCCAACTGATACAACTCTACTTCCAGTAACTCTGTGAGACAATTGGATGACATTGCTGTCCATGCAGCATACTGTCGGTATGCCTTGTCATCTAGGAGGGTGTTGGGTCAACACTCATTGCCACTGTGACCAGGTTTGCATATGACAGGTTACAATATAGTATAACAGTTCAACACATCTGTAGGTACAACAACATGTAATGTGTGTGGTTCATTTCCTGCTACTCAGATAATAATAAATGAGTTATCACACAGTTGCATCCATACTTAACTTTGTTTCAACTTAATGACAGGGGACATTGCAACAGGTGAAATGGTGTTTTATTTGGTGCAGGGATTAAATTGTGCATATTACAGTGATGGGAGTGGGCAACTGGTGGTTGTACAATATGGCAATATGGTTGCAGCATTTCTTGGCAGTAGTGGTAGGTCCATCAATGTTTACAAGAGTTTGTTGTAGTTTTCACATGGTTTGGTTGTTGATTCAGTGGGACACTTGGAGGACAGTTCTTGCCAGAGTCACTTCTTTGAGGGGGCCTTGGTCTTGGCAGGTGTTCCTGTGCCATATCTGGTCCTGAGGGTCCATTTGGGTGCCTGGTGTTGGCCTGTACGGGTTGAGATGGATGTCCCCTGTGTGTCCTGAGAGGGTGGTACATGTGCAGTTGCTGCTGCTGCTGTTGTTGGCCGGACTGTATCCTGACCTGTAGAAGAGGCTTCCTGGTCTGTGTGGTTATTAGGCTGTGTTGGGACATGGTGCAGCAGCGCACCTGCTATGCTGGCCATTGTGTCATTGTGCAGTTTCCACTGCTCCATGGCCTCTTGGTGGTGTGCTAGCTGCATCCTTTGACTCTGCTCCAGAGTGGATACTATCTGGGAAAATCTGTCCTGGGTATGGTGATGTGCTCCCAGGACCTCAGAGATCACGTCCTGGGCTGCAGCATATATCCTGTGGCCTTCCCCCTGGGCCACTGATGCCCTCCCACTGGGCCTAGCCTCCAATGACTGTGTCCTCTACACAGGTCTGGCGGTACTACTTGTACTGGGGCCATCATCTTCCTACCTGTTGGTAGGGGGTGACTGTGGCCTCTGTCCATGTGTTCCACTTGACTGTGGCCTGGATACACAAGTGTGGGAGCGGTTGCACTGGGCTGATGTTGTTGACTGGGTGGTAGGGGTGTCAGTGGCATCCTGGGTGGGGCTGCTGGGTGGTGACAGTCCAGGACTGTGTGAGGGGCCAGAGTGATCGTCAATGCCCAGGGTTCCATCCCCAGTGTCCTGGGAGGTGCCTCTGTCTCCCTGTGAGGCACTGCCACTCCTTGTCCTGTCCGTCAGGGTGGCATGGGTGGTGGTGCCTGTTCAGGGGAATGGACATGTCTGTTACAATTGTATGATCAGATAGGGTACACAGGACTGGGCAGTTTTGTGCAGGTTTTTATACTTTGGGGCCATGCAGGATGCTTTTGTGAGGTTAGCATTTCTTTTTGCTTAGGATGTGGAGGTGCATTGTGGGTGCTGTAGGCCATTGTGATTCCTTGCAGGGGTGAGTGGCTGTGCACAGGGGGAGGGATGTGGGCCAGTTAGTGGGTTTGTGGGCATGCAGAGTGGCTAGATGTAGTGATTTTGGCCTGGGTGGGGTTGCGGTCCTGGTGATAGTTGGAGGGGTGAGGTGGTGCATGCATTCCAGGTGTGATGGATATGGGGTAATTGTATATGCATTACCTGAGTCCATTCCTCCAATGAGTCCCTCAGGGTGCAGGATGGCCAGTACCTTTTGCTTCCAGTCAGTGTAGTCAGGTGGTTTTGGTGGAGGTCCTCCCCCAGTCTTCTGGACTGCAATGTGGTGCCTGGATGCCATGGGCCTGACCTTCCCACGCAGGTCATTCCGTCTCTTGCAGATGTCATCCCTGGTGTGTGGATGGTGTCCCACTGCATTGACCTTGATGACTATTGTCTGCCATAGCTCCATCTTCCAGGCGATGGGTGTGTACTGGACCTGTGCCCAGAATAATTGTGGCTCCACCTTCAGGATCTCATCCACCATGGTCCATAGCTCCCTTTCCGTGAAGCGTGGGTGTTTGGGGGCACAATGGTGAGTGCTGTGAATGGTGTCTCGTGTGGATCTAGGTGAGGGTGTTCTTGTGTGGTTGGGTGTATGTACCGTGTATTGTGGCGTTCAGTGTCTGCTTCTGGGGTTCTCTATTTTAGTTGGCCTAATTTCATTGCAACGGATTGTGGGGTATGTCTGTGAGTGTTTTATAGTGTTGTAGATGTGTCTTAGGTATGTGGGATTCAAACTTGCCAATGTATGCATTTCTTGCTGTTAGGTCCACTTTCCTCCCTTGGCGGTCTGTACTGCCAATGGTCGTTCAGCTTCCACTGACCGCCGCAGTGATTTGTGCTTCATTATTTGAAGGGCGGGGTGTTCGTGTACTCAGCGGTGGCGGGGTGGGAGGTTCAGCATTTCCGCCGACAAGGTCCTGGCGGTGACTGGTGGCAGAGAGATTTTTTGTCGGATTCAGATTTTTTCTTCATTATATGGCAGGTTTTTGTTCACCACCAATGGCGGTCTTCTGTTCGCTGTCGCCACGGCGGTCGACGATGTTTACCGCTGTGTTCATAATGAGGGCCAGGATGTCACTTCTGCTCCAAGGTACATGAACAAAATTCCATCCCAGAATCTCTTTCATTGGTAACATTTTTATTGGGTCCTTGTCCTGCTGCACAATTGCAGTCAGTTCTACAGAATCCCTTTTTCTCTTACCTCTTTTCTTCACCCTTCTGCCTTCCCATTTGTCAAATGCTCCCCAAATCTGGGCACTTTGAAGTAATTCCCTAAGGTGCTCTTTCATTCCAGTAGATCTCGTGTTCAAAGTCTTTAGCTTCAATATCTAACCTGTAACTCCTTTTCAAATGCTTTGTTCTCTCTATTCCTATGCCATATCTCTCTGCCAGGTCTGCTAACTTTTGATGCACATTGCTCACTTCCCTTGTAATCTTCATGGACAGATATCACAACTCTGCTTCAGTGTAGGACTCTAACCTATTCTCACCCATAGTTCCCTCAATGAGCTCACCTGATTCCATGCTCAGTCTCATGTAGTTCAAGTACTCCTCTCCCTTATGAGCACTTTGCAGAGTATTCATTATCTAACCATTCAGTCAATTACTGGGCTGTTAAACCTTGCAATGAAATTTTACTCGCCTCAACAGGTGGTGCCTGTTGCACAACTGTATTCGGGGTCTGCGGTGTCAGAAAGTTCAAGCTCTGACTAATGTTGGATCCCATCACAGTATCCGGAGGAACTCCGAATGGACTTAGATCTAACAAAGACCTGGAGCTGTCAAAGGTCTGTCCCGCAGGAGAGACAACTCGAGTATTCTCAGGAAGTCCTCCACCCATTGCATTCTGTGTCATGATTCCCTCTACACGTAGACTGGGTTTCTTTTGTGAAAATAATGGTACAGCTGGACCAACAGTAATAGGTATAGATATAGCATCTGGGGTTGGCCTGGTATCTAAGTTCTGTGGGAGAGTAACTCCCATGTTCTGATTCATCATTGAAGACATCTCTGCCTGTGCCCTTGTCAGTGGAGTGAATTTCAGCATGGCTTGTGGATGCACTTGGGGCATTAAAAGTGGAGTCGCTCTGTCTGAACCAACAAGGGTCTAGGATAAGCCTGTCCTGTTGGCACTATCAGGTTTGTGGCAGTTTCCACAATGGGTACATCAGGGTAAATTCTCTGGACATTTAGCTGTGGCACCTGACTCTCTGCTATGGGAATAGTAGGTGTGTTAAGGCTGCTCTGCATCAGGCTAGGATTAACCTGCACCAAACTCATTGTTACATTAACCTGTGCCAGAGCTGAAGGATCAGCACTGGTACTCGGACCGCTGTCCTGTGCTGCCTACGGTGGTGGACGATTTCTGACTCTTCCTCCACTGTCGAAGATTTTCTAGCCTCCCTACTCTCAGAAAGGCTTCTGTTTGTCTTTCTAGTATCTTTTCTTCCTTCTATCTCACTATCGTGTATTTGCTGGAAATAATTTAGGGCCAGATGTAGGTAGGTTGAAAATTGCGACTTGCAATTTGCGAGTCTGTGCGACTCGCAAGTTGCAAGTCGCAATTTGCTATGCAGAAAGGTGTCTCAGACATTGCGAGTATGGGCACTCACGGGGATGGTGGCCTGCTGGAGACCATGCTGGAGACCATGTCTGTGACTGATTTTTAATAAAGCAGTTTTTTTTTTTTTCATCTGCAGCCCGTTTTCCTTAAAGGAAAACGAGCTGCACTTGGAAAAAAATACCGAAACCTTTAGTTTCGTTTTTTTTCAGAGCAGGCAGTGGTCCATCGGACCACTGCCTGCTCTGAAAAAATATTTTTGTTTCCATTCACAAAGGGGAAGGGGTCCCGTTTGCCACTGGGTTACCATCCACTTCAAGTGGATGGTAACTGCAATTTTATTTGCGACCGTGAAATTGCATAGCGTTGCGAATCGCAAATAGGAAGGGAACACCCCTTCCTATTTGCCAGTCGGAAATGCATTTTGCGAGTCCGATACGACTCGCAAAATGCATTTCTGCATCGCGGAGAGGCTTTTGCGCATCGCAAACGGCGTTTTTCGCAGTTTGCAAGGGGCAAATCCTTTCCTACATCTGGCCCTTAATTCCCTGCAAAGTCTCCCTTCTGCAAAATGTCTGAGGATGATCCCATCTAGCCCTGCTAGTGTCTTTTCTGCCTTTGTAATTCTCCTCTCAAATTTCTGTTGTTGTTGATGTCTAGCCACTAACTTCCAGATCGCTAATGCCTTGAACTGTGCAGGTCTCGGAGGGGGTTTCAAATCATAGAGCACCCTCCTAAAAATACTCTAAACTCCTCAACTTAAATGTTCCATTGATAGCAAATGCTAGGCTCCCATCTTTCTCTGTCACATTGCACCACTGCTTTAGCCAAAGACATGGCGCGACACCCTTTTCTTCCATTACAATGTAAGCTGGTGTGTCTTTTGGCGGTGTAATTTCCCCTATACTCGTTGTAATGTGCGTATCGCCCCTCAAAGCACTCTTTAAAGATTTGAAAAATTACATCTATTCTACCTTTATTTTATTCAAAATCAACTCAGGAAGTGACTTTTAATCCCAGAATTCTCTTAACCCACCTTGTCAACCAATTGCGCCTCACGGACAGCTGGCAATCTATGCGTGACCCTTCTCACTAACCAACCTATCCCGTGTGGCTCAAATGTTGTCACATTCACACGTACTGTGGCTGACAAAGTCTTGAGGCTTGTCTTCCTAAACTCAGATTCACACAAAACTAATGTGATATATTGTGAGCATTAATCAAAGCCAAAACCAAATGTGTCCATTTACTACAGGTAAGGTAACACAATCACTTCAGAAACTTTACGGATTTTTCACTGATGGCATTTCACTCTAACAGCTACTCTCTCTTTCTCAGTCTCCCTGACCTGCAAGCAAAATTCGACCCGCACATTTTACTCTCAACTGATCAGTGGGTCTGTCCTGGTGCACATAGAACTCACGAGATCTCAGTCAAAAAATGATTTCACTCACTTTGACTCACGCACTAACTTGTCGACTACACCCGATCAACCTATGAAACCAGATGAATTACAACAAAAAACAAGTGTCTCATTCACTTTTTCAAAATACTCTGGAGTGTTAGACCACGCAGGGTCCGTACATCAACAATCACGTGGACAATTTTTTAGCACAAAGCGCCACACACATGTGAAGTTTGACGACTTCCCTGCTCTCACCCTGCAGAGTACGCACATTCGTTCTACAACTTAATTTGGAGTACACAAACTTCCTCAACCCTCACAAATATCACAATTCAACTGCGATTTGCATAAGCTGTGCACGCACAAAACCTACTTCATTCACTCTATAACTGGAAGACCGATAACATTTTCTACCCACCATTGGTGAGCTCCGAGATCCTGGGAAAGTAACTTCAGGACTTAGGGGCACATTTTCTCTCCAATTTGTATCATTGAAAAAATAGATTCAAATCTCCTTGATAATGACCTTGTTACGATACAAGACTAGCTTAATGTTTTTGTGATGGACTCTTAAGGACACAAGTCATCAAACTGCTACCATTACTGTTAACATCAAGGGACAAACCTTCAGTCTGCTACTATCACTGTTAGCATCGACCCTTTCCAATATCACAATATTATGTACCGGGCCTCTACGATGGGCTCCTAAAGGGACAAACCATCAGTCTACTATTATCTCTGTGGACATCTGTTATCATGTATCAGGCCTCTACGATGGGCTCTCAAGGGGATGAACCATCAATCTGCCACCATCATCGTAACGCATCAGACCTTAATAAGTAAACTAACAAGGGAACGTAAATAGATCGATTAACCTTTTGACCAATGCTTGAGATGTTCCCACCATATAAGCCCTGTGTCAAAGTCGATCAATAACCAATTTTCAATCTTTAACATCAATTATCAACAATAATCAATAACATTAGTAATCAATCGGAGTCAGTAATTGACGCACCATGAACTTGAAGTCAAGAATAAACACACCTTTATGTAAAGGGTAGAATATTAATTTCTATTTATTAACAATGCTAAAGACACGTGAGTTCATCTCAGCATCAAATGATAAACATACAGAAACAACACCGGCTGACAGAAGCGTCTAAAGAAACACAATCTAATCAAGGCTCGGCTGCTATACAAATTAATAGCAAGAATAACTGCACAAATGATATCACATACATTTAGTTTCAGCAAAGAAAAGACCTCAAATGTTATTTGATATTGCGAACTTCATTAGTGAGCTCCCTAACTAACATCAGATTAGAATGAGCTTGTTGGGCTTTGTTAGAAATCGGGTCTTTGGTTGGCAGTCAGGTTACCCCCGTAAAAGCAAGGATCCTCACTCTAGTCAGGGTAAAAGAGAATCACCTTCAGCTAACATCCACTCACCCTCTTGGTAGCTTGGCGCAAGCAGACAGGCTTAGCTTCAGAGTGCTAGGTGTGAAGTATTTGTACCAACACATACAGTAATTCAATGAAAACACTACAAAATGACAAAACACAGGTTTAGAAAAATAGGAAATATTTATCTAAACAAAAAAAGACCAAAACTCCAAAAATCCACCATACACAAGTCCAGTTGTTAGTGAAAATGCAAAAAGAGTCTTCATGTTCTTTTAAACACAACTCTAATGCTGTTAGCATGAAAATGTACCTGTGTTGCGTCAAAATAACCCACACGGGCAAGTGTGCGTGTAAAAAGGTAAGCGGTGCATCGATTTCTCACCCACGAGCAAGGTCGTGCATCATTTCTCCTTCTTCGGTGTGTGCATTGTTTATTTCCCTGCAGGAGAGAGATGTGTTGATCCAAACAAAGCACCTCGGGTCCGGGCAGGATTGCGTTGTTTTTATGCACCCAGCGATATTGCGTCATTGCAGCCTCTGTCAGTGATGCTGAGTGTCGTTTCTCTATCCACGTGCATTGATTTCACAGCTGCGCTGCAAGCGCTGTGTCAATTTCAGCCATGGAGCTGGCAGCATGCCATTTCTTTAGCCGCTCTCTCAGGTCGGGTCACAAATTTCCCTGCACGGTGATCTGTTTGTGTATTTCCAACCTTGGTCCACCACCTTCACCTGCCAAGGCCCCAGGAACTGGATAGGGCACCTCTTGGCAGGGCAGGAGTCTCAGCAGAGGCTCCAGGTGCTGGTAGAGGGAAGACTTTGATGTCCCTGAGACTTCAACAACAGGAGGCAAGCTCAATTTCAAGCCCTTAGAGAGTTCTTCACAAGCAGGTAGAAACACAAAGTCGAGTGTTTGTCATCTTGCACAGGGAGAAGCAGCAACTGCAGGATAGCTCCACAAAGCACAGTTACAGGCAGGGCAGCTCTTCTTCCTCAGCTCTTCAGCTCTTCTCCAGGCAGAGGTTCCCCTTGGTTTCCAGAAGTGATCTAATGTTTGTGGTTTTGGGTGCTCTTCGTATACCTATTTTGTCCTTTGAAGTAGACCTACTTCAAAGGAAAGTCTCTCTTGTTTGTGAAATTCTGCCTTGCCCAGGCCAGGCCCCAGACATACACCAGGGGGTTGGAGACTGCATTGTGTGAGGGCAGGCACAGCCCTTTCAGGTATGAGTGACCACTCCTACTCTCCCTCTTAGCACAGATGGCTCATGAGGATGTGCAGGCTACACCTCAGCTCCCTTTGTGTCACTGTCTAGAGAGAGGTGCAGACAGCCCAACTGTCAAACTGACCAAGATAGGGAATCCACAAACAGGCAGAGTCACAGAATGGTTTAAGTAAAAAAATGCTCACTTTCTAAAAGTAGCATTTTCAAACACACAATCTTAAAATCAACTTTACTAAAAGATGTATTTCTAAATTGTGAGCTCAGAGACCCCAAATTCCATATGACTATCCGCTCCCAAAGGGAATCTACACTTTAATCATATTTAAAGGCAGCCCCCATGTTAACCTATGAGAGGGATAAGCCTTGCAACAGTGAAAAACTAATTTATCAGTATTTCACTGTTGAGAAAAATAAAACTCATTAGTATATGTCCTACCTTAAACATAAACTTCACCCGGCCCATGGGGCTGCCTAGGGCCTACCTTAGGGATGTCTTATATGTAAGAAAAGGGAAGGTTTAGGCCTGGCAAGTGGGTACACTTTCCAAGTCGAATTCGCAGGTCAAAACTGCACACAGAGACACCGCAGTGGCAGGTCAGAGACATGATTACAGAGCTACTAATGTGGGTGGCACAACCAGTGCTTCAGGCCCACTAGTAGCATTTAATTGCCAGGCCTTGGGCATCTTTAGTGCACTGTACTAGGGACTTACTAGTAAATCAAATATGCCAATATTGGATTGTAGGAGGCTGGCCTGGCTTGTAGTGGGTACCAAAGGTGCCAGGTCCAGTTATCCCTTATTAGTAGAATAGAGGTGTTTCTAGCAGCTTCGGCTGATAGAAGGTAGCTATGGCAAAGCAGCTTAGGCTGAACTGGGAGAAATGCAAAGCTGCTACTATGCCACTTATATCCTATGCACATTATCATAAAAAAACACAATACACAGTGTTACTAAAAATAAAGGTACTTTATTTTTATGACAATATGCCACAAGTATCTCAGTGAGTACCCTCAGTAAGAAGGTAAGTAATATACACAAGTTATATGTACACAAACCCAAAACAGGTAAGTAAGAGTCAGAAAAGTAATGCAAACAGTGTAGAATTACAATAGGTTGCATTAGGCAGACATAGGTCTAGGGGCAACACAAACCATATACTCCAAAAATGGAATGTGAATCACGAATGGACCCCAGACCTATGGGAGCTTGTAGAGGGTCGCTGGGACTGTACGAAAACAGTCTGGGTGTCCAAGAAACCCCACCTCAAGACCCTGAAAAGTAGGAGTAAAGTACACCTACTACCCCTAAAGAGCACAGTAGTCGTGATAGGGGGATTCTGCAAGAACAACAAACACCAGCAGTGCACTGAAAACGTATTCCTGGGCCTGAGGACCTGCAAAGCAAGAGGACCAAGTCCAATAGTCGGGACAGTGCCCGGGGGGGCAGGAGCCCGGAAAAGGTGCTAGGAAGCTGCCTCCGGATGGAAGAAGCTTGGAATTCTGCAAGAATGAAGAGGGCTAAGAACTTCTCCTTCTCCTTCGGATGGAAGATTACCCACATCAGGATGAAGGATGTAGAAGTGTTCCCACGCAGAAATACCGCTAGCTGCAAGGGTTGCGGTAGAGGTTTTTGGGTGCTGCTGAGGACCAGGAAGGACCAGGATGCCGCCCCTTGGAGCAGGAGACAGAGGGGGCACTCAGCAACGCAGAGAGCCCTCGCAGAAGCAGGCAGCACCCGCAAAAGTACCTGAACAGGCACTTGGAAGATTTGTGAACCGGAGTCCACGCAGAGTTACAAAAGAGGGTCCCACAACGTCGGAGGCCAACTCAGAGGGTTGAACACTACAGGACAGAGTGCTGGGGACCCAGGCTAGGCTGTGCACAAAGGAAATCCTGGAAGAGTGCACAGAAGCTGGAGCAGCTGCAAATCACGCAGTACACAGGTGTGCAGTCTGGTGTGGGGAGGCAAGGACTTACCTCCACCAAACTTGGACTGAAGGATCACTGGACTGTGGGAGTCACTTGTATAGAGTTCCTGTGTTCCAGGGACCACGCTCGTCAGGATGAGAGGGGACCCAGAGGACCGGTGATGCCGTCTTTTGGTGCCTGTGTTAACTGGGGGAAGATTCAGTCGATCCACGGGAGATTTCTTCTTGGCTTCTGGTACAGGTTGAAGGCAGGCGACCCCCTGAGCATGCACCACCAGGAAACAGTTGAGAAAGCCGGCAGGATGAGGCGCTACAATGTTGCTGGTAGTCGTCTTGCTACTTTGTTGCGGTTTTGCAGGCGTCCTGGAGCAGTCAGCGGTCGATCCTTGGTAGAAGTTGAAGAGGGAGATGCAGAGGAACTCAGATGAGCTCTTGCAGTTGTTATCTGAAGCATTCTCCAAAGCAGAGACCCGAAATAGCCAGAAAAGGAGATTTGGCTACCAAGGAAGGAGGATTGGCTACCATGAAAGGTAAGAGCCTATCAAAGGGGGTCTCTGACGTCACCTGCTGGCACTGGCCACTAAGAGCAGTCCAGTGTGCCCCCATCACCTCTGTTTCCAAGATGGCAGAGGTCTGGGACACACTGGAGGAGCTCTGGGCACCTCCCCTGGGAGGTACTGGTCAGGGGAGTGGTCACTCCCCTTTCCTTTGTCCGGTTTCGCACCAGAGCAGGGCTGTGGGATCCCTGAATGGTGTAGACTGGCTTATGCAGAGATGGGCACCATCTGTGCCCATCAAAGCATTTCCAGAGGTTGGGGGAGGCTACTCCTCCCCAGCCCTTCACACCTGTTTCCAAAGGGAGAGGGTGTAACACCGTCTCTCAGAGGAAATCCTTTGTTCTGCCTTCCTGGGCCAGGGCTCCAATGAAAAAAAAGATTGCCAACAGAGAGAGACACAAGCCAGGAGCACCCACTCAATCTGAGCCACAGAACACCATCACCAATACACCATCCACGCACATCACAGCATACACCCCAACACATCACCCCACACACCACTCCACACATCCTCACAAATATCACTCGCACCACATCCATGGCACCCCAAAGACACCCCAGGTTTTCAGAGGAGGAACTAAGGGTCAGGTAGGGCCACAGCTATTCAGACCACAGGTGCAGCAGACATCCATTGCAAGGAAAATTGAGCTATGGCGTAGAATCGTGGACAGGGTCAACGCCGTGGGAAAGCACCCATGAACCAGGGATGACATCAGGAAGAGGTGGAACGACCTACAGGGGAAGGTACGTTCCATGGTTTCAAGACACCAGATTCCTGTACAGAGGACTGGCGGTGGACCCCCACTTCCTCCCCCACAACTAACAACATGGGAGGAGCAAGTCCTGGCTATCATGCATCCTGAGGGCCTCGCAGGAGTAGCAAGAGGACTGGACTCTGGTAAGGCAAATCTTTACTACTTCATCCCCCCACCCTACGTGCATACCATCACAAACTCCTACCCCCACCCGCATCACTCCACCAACTACCATATACCCCACTAGCACAACCCACCCATCACAATATCAAGCCCTGCATGCACCCCCAATGCATGGACACCCATCACAGACCTGCATGGGCACCCATCACCCCAGCACACAAAAGAGAGACTCACCCAGCCCACAAAATCACAACTCACACAAGGCCAAGCCGACAGGGAAATCACAATCATAGAGGGAAACGCAGCCATGCACAAGATGGCACACGCAGAGACATTAACAATGCATTTGCATCCCAACAGGACCCCTACCCAACGTCACCAGAGAGGAGGTGCCAGCTACATCCAGCCCCCCACAGAAGAGGCCGACAGTGATGACAGCATCTCTTCATGCCTGGATCTGGATGACCAACCTGGCCGGTCAGGGACCGCTGGACAGTGAGTTCCCCTGCCACAGTCCCAACCCACCAAAGAGACTCCCTCCTCAGGAAATATCAGCACAGCACCCACCCGGCGGGCCCATGCCACTGTCCCCAGGACACGTGAATCAGCAGTGTGTCCACCACTACAGGGTCCCCAGGCAACCCCACAAACACAGGACGATCAGGGACCTGGGGTCAGTGGCAGTGGGCACACGGTTCATGGGACAGAGGTACAGGACAACATGGAAGATGGGAGGACTACTATGTGACAGGGGGAGGACAGGCCAAGGGAACCGGCCCTCCACGAGGCACTCTCAAACATCATGGGAGAATACCACCATTCCCAGGAGACCATGGGCCTGGTACTGGCCAAGTTACAGGAGACCCAGCAGCTGCAGGAGGGACAGTACCTGGGGATCAGGGAGGACCTAACAAAAATATGCACCATCCTGGTCACCATTGCAGGGGTGCTGGCTGACATGGGCAAGACCATGAGGGAGGCAGTGACACTAGCCAAACTGAGGAACAGCCTTCCACTTCTGCCAGCGCTGGTGGACAGGAGGCCCTGCCACAGGATCAACAGGCCACCAACACCCCACCCCCTGCAGAAGGAGAACCACCCTGCAAACGGTCCCTGCGATCCAGGCAGAAGACACAGAACAGTGGCAAGACCCTCACCAGGAAATAAGACTCTCCTGATTGTCACCCTTCTGTCCCACTATGTCACCCTGTCCACCTTGAACTGCCTTTGCTCCACTTCCTATGCCCCCTTGGACAATGCATCTGTGATACCAATAGACTGGACTCCAACTGGGCATTCCTCCACTGTCACCCCAGCCCCTTGCACATACCCCCATACTTATTGGCACAAAAATAAACACCCTTGAAACAAATAGCATTCTGGAGTCAGTGTAATGAATCGAAAAATGTATTAGTACAACATTATCAAAGCATTGCAATGTATATGTTCAGTAAAATATACTACAGGATGACCTTTGGTGGGCAGCAGTACATATAGCAGGAACCAGAATGGGGCACACAGATCTGAAAATAGAGAATCCAAAGGGTACAGTCAGTGTCCATAGACAGAGGGTGAGAGGCTGCCATGT
This sequence comes from Pleurodeles waltl, assembly GCF_031143425.1. Classification (NCBI taxonomy): domain Eukaryota; kingdom Metazoa; phylum Chordata; class Amphibia; order Caudata; family Salamandridae; genus Pleurodeles; species Pleurodeles waltl. The sequence continues at coordinate 312,355,717 of NC_090444.1, read as the reverse complement.
ACAATGTCCAAAAGATTACTGAAATGTAAAGTTGAGTTACAATCTCTTACCTGTGTGTCACTGGAAGTACTGCTGTATGATGTTTGTTCTGTTGTCCAGATCTTCTTCATCTGCCTCCTCTTCGTCACTGTCCACAGGCTCCACCGCTGCCACAAGACCATCTCCAGGCTCATCTTTCTGCAGAAAAGGCAACTGATGTCTCAAGGGCAGGTTGTGCAACATACAGCATGCCACCATGATCTGGCACACCTTCTTGGGTGAGTAGTACAGGGATCCACCTGTCAGATGGAGGCACCGGAACCTGGCCTTCAGGAGGCCGAAGGTTCTCTCAATAATCCTCCTTGTACGCCCGGGTGCCTCATTGTAACATTCCTCTGCCCCTGTCCTGGGATTCCTCACTGGGGTCAGTAGCTATGAGAAGTTGGGGTAACCAGAGTCACCTGTAAATATTGAGGGACAACTGTAAGAGACACACTAACCGTTATGGACAACCCCATACCCAGACTCCTACTTATACTATGTGGGGGAGCTTGGGCTCACCTATTAGCCACACTCGTTGCCTCTGGAGTTGGCCGATCTCATAAGGGATGATGCTATTCCTCAAGATATAGGTGTAATGCACAGAGCAAGGATATTTGGCATTCACATGGGAGATGTACTGGTCCGCCAAACACACCATCTGCACATTCATCGAGTAATAACTTTTTCTATTCCTGTAAACCTATTCCTTTCTCCGGGGGGGGGGGACAAATGCCACATGTGTACGATCAATGGCACCAATGATTTTGGGGATATGTCCCAGGGCATAAAAGTCAACTTTCACTGTGGCCAAATCATCCAGCTGGGGGAACACAATGTAGCTGCGCATGTGCTTCAGCAGGGCAGACAACACTCAGGACAACACGTTGGAGAACATTGGCTGAGACATTCCTGATGCCATGGACACTGTAGTATGAAAGGAACAACTTGCCAGGAATATGCAGCACTGATAGAACCTGCACTAGAGGGGGTATTCCTGTGTGCTGGCGGATAGCTAACATCAGGTCTTCCTCCGATTGGGCACACAGTTCTTGGATTGTGGCACAATCAAGTCTGTATGTGATGATAATGTGTCAGTCCTCTATTGTCGACAGGTCTACCAGGGGTCTGTACACATGAGGATGCTGTCATCTCATCACCTACCTCAGCGGTTGTAGCCTATGGAGGAGAAAGATGAGCAGAAGGTAATATTTCCACATAGAATGCACAACTGTTGCTGAATTTAGGTCACAGAAGCAGTATGTGAAGTTGAGAGTCAGTTGATGGGCCAATGTCTGCTGTGACGCAGTTAGGTGCCATGCCATGTGCCCACCTGAAATGGCGGCCTCCTGACCTGTGAGGAGGGACAAGCGGAAATGAGGTAAGTGCGCTGGTGTTGTGCTCCATTGCAGTAGGCGATCGATGACCGCCGCACAACTTCGCATTGATTATCATTGGGCCCTATGGGTTCCAGGAGCCAATGGCGATGTATGGTATGCACCGCCGCGGATGTCACTGCCACTTTTTAACTATTCACTCACTTGCTACCTGACTGTCAACAGGAGAGGACCTACCCTGCAAGTGCTGCTGTGACCTAAGTCTGAAAGCGACAATGGCTAGAGTGTCTGGGGAAAGGGCCCCTGCCTTCACTGTGGAGGAGTTGGAGAAACTGGTGGATGGGGTCCTACCCCAGTACACATTACTCTACGGTCCTCCAGACAAACAGGTGAGTTTAATGTGAGCATGATGTGTGGGCTATGCTTGTTTGGAGTGGTGTGGGTGTAAGCCACATGTTGGGGGGTGCTCAGGTATCCTGGCCTGAGTGCTGCATGAGGGGTGGTCAGTGTATGTGTGTCAGGGCATGGGTGGGAACTGGTGGGCAATGAGTATGCTGGTCTGGAAGAGTGAGTAATTTCCTTTTCTGCTGTCTTTTCCCTCTAGGTCAGCACCCACCAGAAAAAGGGTATTTGGCGTGTCATCGCCAAGGAGGTGCGGACCCTGGGGGTCTATCACAGGCAGAGCACCCACTGCCGCAAGAGATTGGAGGACCTGTGCCGCTGGACCAAGAAAACGGCAGAGGCCCAGCTGGGGCTGGCCTACCAACGTGGAAGGTGTGCCTGTTGCACCATGACCTCCCTGATGTTCCGCATCCTGGCGGTGGCCTATCCGGAGTTGGATGGGCTCTTGAGGGCATCACAGCAGCCACAAGGGGGTGAGTACAGATTCTGAATCCTGACTTTGCGCGCTTTAGGAGCTAGCTGGGTGGGGTATGTGGGCTGTGGGTGCCCCTAGGTCAGGGAGATCATGGCAGGGTAGGTCCCTTGTCTGCAGGCTCTGAAGCACTCCTACCCCAATGGTACATGTGGGCAACACCTACTGGGCAGGGTCCTGTGGGTGTCAGGTGTGCAGATGCTGGTGTTATGCATTGCACCCCATGGGCTGGTGACTACCTTAGTGGCTGGTTGGGCATGGCCTAGTGCATAGGGCAGCTCCTTGTGTGTTGTGTACACCAACGGTAGTGTTGTTGCTGGCATTGACCAAGTGTATCCTCTGTCTACCCCCCCTTTTTGTTTTGTCACCCTGTCCTTGTGTACATTTGCATCATCTTGCGGAGGATCAGAGGCACCGGTGACTGAGGGAGCTGCATCCCACATGGGCCGGGAGGCTGAGTCCACCGAGGGTGAAGGCACCAGTGGGACGGAGGGCGAGGGGAGCTCCATGACAGGGACAGGAGGGGAGACCAGTGACAGCGACTCCTCGTCCGATGGAAGTTTCCTGATGGTGGTGGACACCTCTGTGCCCACCCCAACAACAGGTACAGCCGCCATTCCCCCTACCAGCACCGCCCTCCCAGCAGCCTCTCAGCTTGTTTCCCGTGCCCGCTTACCCAGGAGTGTGGGCATCTTCTTCGCCCCAGGCACCTCAGGCCCTGCCCCAGTTAGCCCTGCTGCCCTCAGTGAGAAGGCTATGGACCTCCTGAGATCTCTCACTGTTGGGAAGTCAACCATTCTGCATGCCATCCAGGGTGTCGAGAGGCATTTGCAAAAAACAAATGCATACCTGGAGGGCATTCATTCTGGTGTGGTGGCCCAACAGAGAGCATTTCAGGCTCTGGCCTCAGCACTGATGGCAGCCATTGTCCCTGTGTCCAGCCTCCCCCCTCCAACTTCCACTACCCAGACCCAATCCCCTCATCCTTACCCTATCCCAAGCAAACATTCAGACCAGCATGCACCCAAATCAACACACAAAAGTGGCTCAGGCAAACATAAGCACCACACTTCATCTCACAGGCACTCACACAAGCACAATACCCATGCAAACACACCAACATCCACTGCCTCCACTGTGTCCCCCTCCTCCTCATCGTCCACCTCCCTCCCAGTAGCGTCTCCACTCACACCTGCATGCACTACATCTTCATCCACTACATCCATCACCAGCATGCCCATCACAACACACCCCTCACGAGCAGTGACCACCCCCACAACCATGCTCACATCCTGTGTCCTCTCCCAGTGTGTCTGTGACCCCTCCTCCCAAAGTACACAAACGCAAGCACCCATCCACCCAACAGCCATCCACCTCACAACAGCATCCAGCCCATGCACCTTCACCCAAACTCAGCAGACGTACACCTCCTACAACCACTTCCTTGTCCTCCACTCCCAAACCCTCTCCATCTTCCTGTCCCAGTGTGTCTAAAAAACTTTTTCTCAAAAACTTTGACCTCTTCCCTATGCCTCCCCACATCCTTCCCCTCGGGCCAGGGTATCAAGATCCCAGGACAGCACCTTAGCCATCAAGTCGGCCTCTGCTGTGGTACCTGCAAATCCCACAGAATCAAAGGGGGCACCCGTCAGGGTTGCCAGTGTGCCACCGACCTCTGCAAAGTACCAACCCATTCCGCCACCTGCCAAGGTGAAGAAGGGGCAAGCATGCAGCACGGCCAAGAAGCACGACCCACCCAGCAAGGCCTCCTCCAAAACCGCATCTGCTGGTGCCAAGGTCCGACCTTCGTCTGCCAAGCGGAGAAGTGGAAGAAAACCCAAGGCAAGGCACTTCAGCCATCGGAGCCTCCAGGTGAGGGACTGGCGCCCAGTACTGACAGCCCTGCAACCTGTACCGCAGAAAGCACCGCCGCAGGCACCTGCACCGCCACCTGCAAACCCCCTGCACCACCACCTGCACCGCTGCTGCCACAAACTGTCAGCAGCATCATCCCCAGTGGGCAGCCATCCGAGGCTGCAGGAGACGGCCTGGTGTCTCCCTCCACCTCTACCAGCACCTGCACCACGGCCAGCACTGGCAGCATCTCCGCTGCAGACACGACGGCAAGCACTGCCACCTGCACCGCCATCTGCACCACCACATGCCCAGCCAGTGCCACTACATCTGTCAGCAGCAGCATCACCAGTGGGCAGCCGTCCGGGGATGCAGGAGGTGGCCTGGGCTCCCCCCCACCACTTGAAGCACCACCACCAGCACCGGCACTACCAGCAGTTTGCAGCCTTAGTCGCCTCAGGATGGAGTCTGGCTCTGCCTCCATGGACTATCATGCTACCTGTTCCCTGCACATCTCGTGCCACAGACACCCAGGTGAGGGAATGGGAACTGCCACACCCCAGGTGCAGCATCACTGGGCACAAGGCCCCCCCCAGAACCAGTGGAGAAATGCATCCACTCACCCTATCCTTGACAGGATGAAGCAGACTGGGCACAATGACCATCCAGAACCGGTGGAGATATGCATCCACTATCACTTTCCTTGGCAGGATGAAGCAGGCTGGGCACAAGGCCCCCTCCAGAACCATTGGAGATATACATCCACTATCACTTTCCTTGGCAGGATGAACCAGACTGGGCACAATGCCCCCTCTGGAACAAGTGAAGATATGCATCCACTATCACTTTCAGTGCCAAGATGAAGCAGACTTGGCACAAGGCCCCCTTCAGAACCGGTGGGCAAACCCCCCACTTGAGAGGCTGTGGCTTTGCACGAACCTTGGAGCAAGCAGTGGGAGACCACCCACTTGAGAGACTGTGGCTTTGCACTCCCCAGGACGAAGCAGTGGGCAAACCACCCACTTGAGAGACTGTGGCTTTGCACTCCCCAGGACCAAGCAGTGGGCAACCCACCCACTGGAGAGACTTGAGAGACTGTGACTTTGCACTCCCCAGGACCATGCAGTGGGCAAACCAACCACTTGAGAGACTGTGGCTTTGCACTCCCCAGGAGCAAGCAGTGGGCAAACCACCCACTTGAGAGACTGTGGCTTTGCACTCCCCAGGACCAAGCAGTGGGCAACCCACTCACTGGAGAGACTTGAGGGACTTTGGCTTTGCACTCCACAGGACCAAGCAGTGGGCAACCCACCCACTGGAGAGACTTGAGAGACTGTGGCTTTGTACTCCCCAGGACCATGCAGTGGGCAAACCACCCACTTGAGAGACTGTGGCTTTGCACTCCCCAAGACCAAGCAGTGGGCAACCCACCCACTGGAGAGACTTGAGGGACTGTGGCTTTGCACTCCACAGGACCAAGCAGTGGGCAACCCACCCACTGGAGAGACTTGAGAGACTGTGGCTTTGCACTCCCCAGGAGCAAGCAGTGGGCAAACCACCCACTAGAGAGACTCTGGCTTTGCACTCCCCAGGACCATGCAGTGGGCAAACCACCCACTTGAGAGACTGTGGCTTTGCACTCCCCAGGACCAAGCAGTGGGCAACCCACCCACTGGAGAGACTTGAGGGACTGTGGCTTTGCACTCCACAGGACCAAGCAGTGGGCAACCCACCCACTGGAGAGACTTAAGAGACTGTGGCTTTGCACTCCCCAGGACCATGCAGTGGGCAAACCACCCACTTGAGAGACTGTGGCTTTGCACTCCACAAGACCAAGCAGTGGGCAACCCACCCACTGGAGAGACTTGAGGGACTGTGGCTTTGCACTCCACAGGACCAAGCAGTGGGCAACCCACCCGCTGGAGAGACTTGAGAGACTGTGGCTTTGCACTCCCCAGGACCAACCAGTGGGCAACCCACCCACTGGAGAGACTTGAGAGACTGTGACTTTGCACTCCCAGGACCATGCAGTGGGCAAACCAACCACTTGAGAGACTGTGGCTTTGCACTCCCCAGGAGCAAGCAGTGGGCAAACCACCCACTAGAGAGACTCTGGCTTTGCACTCCCCAGGACCATGCAGTGGGCAAACCACCCACTTGAGAGACTGTGGCTTTGCACTCCCCAGGACCAAGCTGTGGGCAACCCACCCACTGGAGAGACTTGAGGGACTGTGGCTTTGCACTCCACAGGACCAAGCAGTGGGCAACCCACCCACTGGAGAGACTTGAGAGACTGTGGCTTTGCACTCCCCAGGACCAACCAGTGGGCAAACCACCCACTTGAGAAACTGTGACTTTGCACTCCCCAGGAACAAGCAGTTGGCAAACCACCCACTAGAGAGTCTTTAGCTTTCAACACCCCTGGACATCGCTGTGGGCATGTTGCCCCCTCCAGGAACAGTGGCTTAGTGCCATCTTCCGGCTGAGGTGGTCCCCCTTCCCTTCCCCCTGAGGTGCATGTGTGTTTTCGACCTGATGCCCCTGCAGTGTTCTCTCTGTTTAGAGGCAGGAGTCAAGTGTGGGCTTCACTCATGATTTTTTTTGCCCACTGGCCCATAAACATTTGCAAAAGACAGTGTACGGTCTTCTGTACATATTGTAAATATTTGTTTATACTGTTTTTTCCAATCGTTAACTTTATCTGCATATTTCTCAATATCACTATTTGCACTCAATTCCTTTTGTCCTTGCGTTCTTCCAGGAGTTACGGGGTGTAAATGTACTGTTGCTGCATGTGTTTGCATGTATGGTGTTGTGGGTGAGAGTGGGGGTGGGGGTGTTGCATGTTGCATGTGTGTGTGTCACTCACTTTTTCCTCCCCCCCTCCTCTGTGTGCTAGGTGCAGTACTCACAGTGGTCGCCACCGTCTTTGGTGTTCCTGGTGTATTAGCAGATACACGAGCATCAGCAAGACCTGCAGCTCGGGCTTCATGGCATCCTGGTTCTTTGTTGAGTGTCGAAAGGTGAGTAGTTTTCCTTCAGAACACTGTTTCCTACATGCTTTTGATGGCGTTGGCACCACCCCGGAAAAGCTGGTGGATTGGCGGGTTGTGATAGGGTGGGCGGTACATTGTCTTCCGCCTGTGACCGCCGCAGTGTTTGTTGCTACAGCCGTGACGGTCGGAGTGCTAAAGTGGCTGTCTATGATGGCGGGTTCCACCGTGGTCGAGATCCCATTTTTGTTTACCACCAGCCTGTTGGCGGTATTACCGCCGCTTTAACACCGACCACCAGGGCTGTAATGAGGGCCTTAGTCACGACAGATCTGGGACAGTCTAGGTCAGAGCCTCAGTTGGGCTGTTACATGTCATATATAAACATTCATTTATTAATATATTTATTTCTGAGATGTTTAGCCAGGTCACACTCACCCCACTTTCCTTCCTATACTTTAAATCTACAATACCAGAATGTCAGAAGAATTTCAGAGTGGGTGCCCCTCTTACTTCTCACTGGGACAAATGAAGCTACTTCAATGTGTTATTTGACCAAATATTATTGGGTTCTCATCAGGTAAATCCACTAAGCCTCAAAAGTAAATATGATGTTTTCAGACTAAAGGATATCCCTTACGACTCCTAAAGGGAGTTATGGTCTCATTGATGGAGGGTGTTAGGAGTCAGCCATATCGGTCTGACAACATCTTGTATAGAGGTTTAATAATGTAGTGCCCTGTCCTGTAACCCTAATTCGCACTGACTGGCTTTGTATACTATGTGGTTATTTATTATACACCATTCATCTACAAATCATGTGCATTGTCATGATTGTAAAAAATTATACAGATTAGGGCAAAATTTATATACTCCCTGATCCTATTTCATCATTCACCTCAAACCTATTAGAATACAGTTCACCAAAAGTATTGTTAGCCATTTGACTTAATCTATTTGTTGTGCTTATTATGCAAAGTCATAATGTTTGGTGCCTTATGGAGGCGAAATGTTCAACTTATGCTCAGCTACAGTTTTGTCATAATGGCATACAATCAGCGTTTCTTGCCTTAAATTTGCACCAAGTGTACAGAAGTTGTATGTTACTTTCCTGCCTGTCTTCCCTAGATGGAATTCTGCGATGTCATCTTTCCTCATAACTACTGCCACAGTATGTGACAGTATGTGCACCACAAAATATACACTTTACTTTTTCTAGCAGGTGCAGCCTGTCCTTAAGGGCGGAGGGGCCAGCCCCCCACCTTTTGCCCCTCATGAAGGGTGACTGTCAGGCTGAACAAAGGTCAGCCTGACAGACACTCTTCATGTTCACCTCAGGCAGTCAGGAGCGAGACATGTGTGATTTGCGCAGACTCCTGTCTGCCTGAGCTGAACTTTGCTGGGCTGAAGAGGTCACAGCTCCTATGGGCGTGACCTCCTTGGCTCAGCAAAGGTGCTCCAGGCCCTTCCCCTTGGTTCCGAGGGGAAGCGTCACCCATTGATTCCGACCTGAGCGCTTCAGGTTTAAGCCCTGAAGCGCCCAGGGCGAGTGTCAATCAGTACACCTCGTCACAGAGTGGGGTGGGGTCAGCACTGTCACTGACCCGATCCCACTCTGTGACGAAGTAGGGAGTGCTGCCTTCCGTCATTGGCTGACCTAAGGTCAGCCAGCGAGGGAAGGCAGCAGTCCCAAACCTCCTGGGACCTCCAAGCGGAATTTTAAATTAATGTTTGGTGGTGCGTGTATGTTTTAATGTTGATGAGTGTTGTGAATGGATGTGTGTGCGTGTGTTTGTGAATGAATGAGTGTGACTGGGCTTTCCGCCCACCCCCCTCCCTCCTAAAACTGCCGGCCGCCACTGTTTGATAGTGAGGTTATCCTGGGGAGTTTAATAAAACAAAATGTGTACTTTAGCACCAGAGCTAATACTTATTAGCATTACCATTTGAATTGATTAGCCTTCTTTTTAGGTGATGTATCTAACAAACAATTACTAGATTGTTAAGCACATACAATACTGGTTGTGTTAGCATACAATCATGTCTGGTTTGTATGTAACATTCAAAGTCCTACACAAAAGCCCTGACACACAAGACAGCCAGTTGCATTGTTTCATACCCGAAATAACAAGACAGGGTCTGATGTATCAAAGGGTTTTACCTAATTTGTGTCAATGGAAAAATGGGGTAGTACATACATGTCAAGGTATTAAATATCAATGAATGTTATTACGCAGACCAGGTGACCATTGGCACTCTTTATAGACTTCTAAATAATATGACTAATGGCCTCACTTATAGTTATGGGCAAATACCTCAAAGGGCATAACGAGCTCACTTGATGAAATGGTGGGAACGTGCTGACCACGATTGCTGCACATTTTACAGTTACACCATTTATTTCACTGATAAAATGGCTGATGTGATGTAGTTTTAATAAACAGAGTACTCTCTGCACTTGGGAAAGTGTGCTAGGCTGCAGGTTGCAGAGACCTGCATGTGCCTCTTGCACCTTTTTCAGCCTTTGTGTGCTGACCAAACTGTACCATGCAAGAATGGGTACACAGAGGGAAAGCCAACAGATGTTCTGTTGCTGTCTTAACTCCTTCCAGTCTGAATATTATGTTCTGCTCATTCTTTACTTACAAATGCCATGTGCTCTTTACTCTTGTTTCTTGACTGTCCAAGTTGGGCATTTAATTGCTTTTGTCACAACCATTTCCGCTTGATACTTGCACAGAACTTCACTCACATTGCACGTGTATTGTCATTGTTAATATCTTAGGTCACTATGTTAATAGCTCATCAACTTAAGACTTTGATACTCGGGAAGATAAGTAACTGATAGACTTGCATTTCAGATTCACCACCGGCCTCTCGGCTTTATACATGGTGGAGATTGTCCTACCACAATGGCTCGACCTCTGCACATGTGCCTGCAATTCTGTCTGTTTTTTCTGCAGAACTGCCCTGTTTGTGTCACACAGTTATCTCTCGCCATCTTCTTTGTTATTTCAATGTCTTCATTCCGTTTGTCTTTTTTTTTGCTGGTCTCACAGGCCAGAGACAATCAGTTTAGGAAGATATTTTATTCTGTGGTTAAACAAAATTGGGGCTGCATGTAATGGATGGCGAGTTACAACTGAATTTCCTTTCATGGTGCTGCTGGGGATTATCTGTCAGCTTATTTCAAGCAATGTCTATATCTATAGCATTCAAATGTCAGCCATGACTAGGAAAGGGCCATGGTTATTGAGATTCATTCATTGGGGTAAATTGTCATGGAATTTTTTTGTTGTATCCAAGACTTACGATAGGGAGTTCTGGCTTGAAGAAGGCTGCTTAAGAAGGATTTTTGTTGGTGAGGATCTGTTGAGGAGTTGTGGTGAGAGCAGTGTGGGAGGAGGATAGTGATCTTATTACTGCTCTGTTGCAGTTGGTTGATCACAATTTTTGATCTAATCTGAAGGCCATCTTGAATAGACGGTGGGGGTCTAATCGCAGCTCCTCCAGTGAACTACCTTTGGCGAAATGATTGTTATCATGCCAATTTTTTTAGGAGCAGTTGGCAATCAGAGTAACATGGATGTAACTCAGAGAGTCATAAGGTAAGCCCAGAAGGAACACAATGGACCATATTTGTTGGAATCTATCACGGGATAACAGTTTCCATTCGACACAGAGAATATGCCCAATTACCAGGTCTCACTGACTGCCACTGCATGAAAACATAGGATGCTTTCATGCTGTTTCAAGACTATTAAACATTTTAAAAGAGATTATATTTTAACTTGTTTGCTTTGGATGGACGGCGCTGTTTTGTTCTACTTGTGCTAACGTATCAGTGGCATACATAGAAGCATCAAATGCCACACGTACAGACAAGGAGAACACATAACTGTCACACATAAGCAAAGTGAATAGTTGGAAGCCACGTACAAACTGGATTGAAGGTAACAGTATACAAGGAATACATCTGTACTGTGTAAGCTACTCACCAATGAATTTGGGACGCATGAACGTTCCTACAGTATAGTGTAGGTTTTTCAGCCAGACACTGCCCTGTACATGTTTTTAAGCTAAACCTTCTTATTCATGACCAAGATGTAAGAAAAAGTGTAGTACTGCAATCGTTCAGTAGTGCCCACATTTGAAGAATATGTGTGTTGCATTGATTTTTCATGTACCAAGTGTTGAGGGCATATTTCACAATTTGTATACATTTTCAGTATACTCTTGGACTCTTGTATGGTGCCCTTTCAAAACTATCCGATACAGTCCGTCTTACAACATTGAATTCCATGAACTGGGCAATACACCACGTGTTTAGAACTCAAACATTGATGCGTTTATGCATTCTATCATGTACACCATGAAGCGTCACAAGCAAGGCATGCAGTGGACTGGAACATGTGCTTTTTAGAAGGTTGGAACAACAACGACAAACCAAGTGAGGGACACTAAAGAACTAATAGATTGTGTTCAGGGAAGTCTAGTTAGCATTTCAGAATCATGCCATGAGCAGGGGCATTGCCTTGTGGAAGATGTAGTGAAACCCACTGTCCTGCCCAGTTTTGAATGATTGCCTAAAGCACTGTCTCAAGGAAGCAATGTATTGCATGTCATTTTTTGCCACATGCTTAAGGATTCGTATTGTTTTAATCAAGCCAATAAGCTAGGTGTTTGGGGAGTTGTACTGCAGTGGCGGCTGGCAGCTTCACACACACACACATGCAATATTTCACATACATACGCGCACGCATGCACGCACATCCATTAAGAACACTCATAACATTCAAACATGCACACATGCACCAAACATTCATTTTAGGAGTTCACACACACTCATTCTTTCACACACACACACGCACATACACCCATTAACAACACTCATAACATTCAAACATGCATGAACGCACCAAACATTCATTTTAAAACATCACACACTCACTCATTCTTTCACACACACAAGCACATCCATTAACACTTATAACATTCAAACATGCACGCATGCACCAAACATTCATTTTAAAAGATCACTGTTATAAATGGGGTCTTTGGTTGGCGGTCAGGTTACCCCCTGTCCAAGCAAGGACCCTCACTCTAGTCAGGGTAAAAGAGAATCATCCTCAGCTAACCCCTGCTTACCCCCTTTCTAGCGTGGCAGAGCAGTAGGCTTAACTTCAGAGTGCTAGGTGTAAAGTATCTGTACCAACACGCACAGTAACTTAATGAAAACACTACAAAATGACACAACACAGGTTTAGAAACATAGGAAATATTTATCTAAACAAAACAAGACTAAAACAACAAAAATCCACAATACACAATTTAAGTTATCAATTAAAAAGCAAAAAGAGTCTTTATGTAGTTGCAAACACACACTAACAATGTTAGCGTGAAAATGTACCTTGGGTGCGTCAAAAATAACCCCGCTTGGGCGAGTGTGCATCAAAAAGGGCTTGCGATGCATCGGTTCCACTCACGAGTGGGACCTTGCGTCGTTTCTCCTCTCGTCGGGTCGGGCACGTCATTTCTTCTCTCCGCAATGGTTTTGGGTGCCCTTCTTATACCCAATTTCTTCTTTGAAGTAGGCCTACTTCAAAGCAAAGTCTCTCTTGAATGTGAAGTCCTGCCTTGTCCAGGCCAGGCCCCAGACACTCACCAGGGGGTTGGAGACTGCACTGTGTGAGGACAGGCACAGCCCTTTCAGGTGTGAGTGACCACTCCTCCCCTCCCTCCTAGCACAGATGGCTCATCAGGAAATGCAGACTACACCCCAGCTCCCTTTGTGTCACTGTCTAGTGTGAGGTGCTACCAGCCCAACTGTCAAAACTGACCTAGACAGGGAATCCACAAACAGGCAGAGTCACAGAAATGGTTTAAGCAAGAAAAGGCTCACTTTCTAAAAGTGGCATTTTCAAACACACAATCTTAAAATCAACTTTACTAAAAGATGTATTTTTAAATTGTGAGCTCAGAGACCCCAAACTCCACATGTCTATCATCTCCCAAAGGGAATCTACACTTTGATCATATTTAAAGGTAGTCCCCATGTTAACCTATGAGAGGGACAGGCCTCGTAACAGTGAAAAACGAATTTTACAATATTTCACTGTCAGGACATATAAAACACATCACTATGGCCCTCATTCTGACCTTGGCGGGCGGCGGAGGCCGCCCGCCAAAGTCCCGCCGTCAGGTTACCGTTCCGCGGTCGAAAGACCGCGGCGGTAATTCTGACTTTCCCGCTGGGCTGGCGGGCGGTCTCGTTCAGACCGCCAGCCAGCCCAGCGGGAAAGAGGCTTCCACGATGAAGCCGGCTCGGAATCGAGCCGGCGGAGTGGAAGCTGTGCGACGGGTGCAGTTGCACCCGTCGCGTATTTCACTGTCTGCGCAGCAGACAGTGAAATACATGTAGGGGCCCTCTTACGGGGGCCCCTGCAATGCCCATGCCAGTGGCATGGGCACTGCAGGGGCCCCCAGGGGCCCCGCGACCCCCCCTACCGCCATCCGGATCTCGGCGGTCCGACCGCCGGGATCTGGATGGCGGTAGGGGGGGTCAGAATCCCCGCGGCGGAGCAGCAAGCTGCGCCGCCGCGGAGGATTCAATGGGGCCGCGGTACACTGGCGGGACCCCGCCAGTGGTGCCGGTCCGACCGCGGCTTTACCGCCGCGGTCGGAATCCCCATTGAAGCACCGCCGGCTTGTCGGCGGTGCTCCCGCGGTCCTCCGCCCTGGCGGTCAAAGACCGCCAGGGTCAGAATGAGGGCCAATATGTCCTACCTTAACCATGAACTGCACCCTGCCCTTGGGGCTACCTAGGGCCTACTTTAGGGGTGTCTGACATGTAAGAAAAGGGAAGGTTTAGGCCTGGCAAGTGGGTACACTTGCCAAGTCGAATTTACAGTTAAAACTGCAAACACAGACACTGCAAAGGCAGGTCTGAGAAATGATTACAGAGCTCCTTATGTGGGTGGCATAACCAGTGCTGCAGGCCCACTAGTAGCATTTGATTTACAGGCGTGGCACCTCTAGTGCACCTTACTAGGGACTTACTAGTGAATCAAATATGCCAATCATGGATAAGCCAATTGCATACACATTTTCTAAAGGAGCACTTGCACTTTAGCACTGGTTAGCAGTGGTAAAGTGCCCAGAGTGACAAAAACAGCAAAATCAGATCCCAGCACACATCAACAGCCTGGGGAACAGAGGCAAAAAGTTAAGGGAGACCACACCAAGGATGAAATGTCTAACAATCACACACACTCATTCTTTCACACACATGCACATCTATTAACAACACTCACAACATTCAAACATGCACGCATGCACAAAACATTCATTTTAAAACATCACACACACACACTTACCTTCAGCCTCGGAGGTCTTCTCTGCAGGATGGATCAGTTCTGTCTGGTGTGTTTCTGACTCTCATGAAGGGCAGTTGATGCTCTATAGAAGATCTTGGCTGACCTATCCATCAGGAGCAGAACTGGAGCAATGGTCAGGACTAGAATTATCATGGGCCTGTTTTATGACTGGGTTAAATGTAAGTTCGAGCATCGGGGATGGCAGAGGTGAATTTCCTTTTCAGTGATGCCAGAGGCACAGAGGTATGCTGGGAAGGAAGGTAGCTGGCTTTTTCCAAGCCAAATCAGTCAGGGCCCAAGTCACAAAGGGCCTCTGCACGTGTGGCAGAGGCCTTGCAGTTATGGCGTGGTCCCCCACTCAGGGCAGGTCCCTGCACTTGTGGTGTGACCTCCGCACTGCAGTTTCTCATTCTGGAGGTCCAGTGACGAGTGCAGAGACCCGTCACGAGTGCAGATCCCTTGTCACAATTGTGGAGCCTCCGCCATGAGTGTGGAGGTCCTCTGTGAATTGGGCCCTCTGTTTATGCAGGGCAGCAAAGCTGTTGCCTGGAAAGATCTTCAGTCACTCATTTAATGTGATAATTCCACCGTGGCATTAAGTGACAAACACAGTGATTATGTCATTCAAACTTTCGTTATCAGAACATGTAATATAATGCGTGCAGCATGCAACCTGCTTCCTGTTGCAGTGATTTGGGATAAATCAGTGTGCTATTTGTTTGAATAACCGTATTTATCCTGATGATTTCACTGGCTGCAAGCAATGGTTCTTTTTAAAGGTGTCAAAGTGATCAGTACGTACAAATATTGCACCGACTTAAGCACTGAAGCATTGCTATCATATGTCAAACATACGAAAGTTCTCCGTAATAGGTTTGAGTGTTTAGCTCACTGATAAGAATTGGTTGTTAGTGATTCTATAGTTATACTTATTGTATATATCTGTTGAATGATAGAGTGGATTAAAAGCACTATTAGATTTTTTTTGTTTGATAGACCAGCTTCATATTTAGAACATAATATAATGTTGATAGAGTTGCCAACATTTATACTTCAGCAAACGTTTTTTATATTTAATGCGAATTCTTCCCAAAGCATAACTCTGCCACTTTAAGCTCTGTTTTTGCGTCAATTTATGTTAAATTAGGTAAAGGGTTTCTTCAAAAAATAACCTTCAGACTGTAACCTGGCGAAATGCGTTGGATCGGCTATATTGATGCTTTATTTATCCTCTTGAGTATCAGGAGGTCATCTTATTAAAGTATTTAACATTATATTGTTGCAGTAAACGTGTGAGAAATCTGAGTTTCAAGCTTTCCTTATTCTAATGTGTCTTTGACTGCCTAACTGACCTCTCGATTAAATCCTTCAGCATTTGAACGAGCTCTAAAATCTCTCTCATTCTTTTCTTTCCTTCATGTCTATTCCATTCCGACTCCTGTCTCTTGCTCTCTCTTTTCCCACGCACCTTGTAGTCTTTCTTCGGACCCTTGTTGTTCATGCTGTCTCCTTTCCCTGTCTTTTCTTCTCCATCCTATATAAGGGCCTGATTTGGTTGTTGGCTGAGGCTATACCGTCTGCCGAAATCTAAATCCCATTATATCCAAAAGGATCAAGATTTCAGCGGACAGGATAGCCGTCACCGTTGTGAAGGAGTAACCCCTCCACCAACATCTAAATCAGGCACTAGGGGGCAGATTTAAGTGCTCCTAGTGCCTTCTTGCCCCACATTAGCATCATTTCTTTTACGCTAATGTGGCCCAGTGAGGCCAAAATCACTGCACAAAATTTGCAAAGTGGCACAATGCATGCATTGCGCAACTTTGTAACACGTTACTCTATATTTTATTTTGCCTGCACCAGGCATAATGTATGCAAGGGGGATAGCGGGGGGGGGGGCGGGGGCGAACAAAATTCTTTAGAAGGCAGTCATGTATCAGAATTTTGTCACTTTCTGAAGACAAAGGTGGTCATTCTGACTCTGGCGCGCGGCAGTTGCCGCCCGCCAGGCGGGAACCGCCATTTGGCCGCTACGCGGTCAGAAGACCGCTGCCGGCATTCTGACCTTCCCGCTGGGCCTGCGGGCGCTAACTATGTTCGCGCCCGCCGGCCCAGCGGGAAGGAGGGCTGCAACACAGAAGCCGGCTCCGAATGGAGCCGGCGGTGTTGCGCCGTGCGACGGGTGCAGTTGCACCCGTCGCGCTTTTCACTGTCTGCTAGGCAGACAGTGAACAGCCGGCCGGGGCCCTGTTAGGGGGCCCCTGCACTGCCCATGCCAAGACACCCGTTCCTGCCAGCCTCTTCCTGGCGGTGACAACCGCCAGAAACAGGCTGGCGGGAAGGGGGTCAGAATCCCCATGGCAGCGCTGCTTGCAGGTTGGCCCAGACGGGGCAAAATCGGCGGGAAACCGCGGCCCCGGTTTTCTGACCGCGGCTTTACCGCCGCGGTCAGAATGGGCTAGGAAGCACCGCCAGCCTGTTGGCAGTGCTTCCGTCATTCGTGGCCCTGGCGGTCTTAGACCGCCAGGGTCAGAATGACCCCCAAAGTGTCTAGACAGACACTGATCATAAAGGGAGAAATGGGAAACCACATTTATGTATAGTGCCACATCCGGTGTGCGCTCCTGCTGCAAGTGAAATTAATTCTGCCTGCCACTTTGGTTGCATATGTACAATCAAAGACTGGACCTACTTAGGCTATGAACGCACCTTCAGGGCAAAACTACAGATGTCTGTATCAATAGAAAGTATGCATAGTACTCTAGTACCCCTGCAGGGAATCAAAATTGGTTAGAAGGGAAAATTGGTCAGTAGAGGGTTGGCCACATTTAGATTTGGAGCAGATCATGGGACCAATGAGCAACGTTTTATGCCAGGCTATCAGAGATCATTCCTGGGATCAGGTTCAACTGAAATTCTATGACTATGACACTAGCCCTAATATTTGAGCACACAGAGTCTGTCTAGTTCTGCAGGACTCTCCAACACCCCAGTTCATTGGTTACCCACTTATCATGCCCAGTTTACGATAATGGTTTGTCCCTGAGCCTTAAACTCAATGGAAGCAGCAGGTGAGAGTTAAAAGAAATGTAATCTGCTTGGAAGGGAGGAAGGGGTAGAAGAAACTAGGCTCCTGACATGGATTGCCAACTCCAAGGTGACCTCACCATGTCACCTTGCTGCAGCACTGAGGCTGAAGTAAATCGCTGGAGATGGGACTTTATCAGTGGTTGAGGAGGCTGACTACTTTGGGTATTCAAGGCTCTGAGGCCTGGAGTTGTATGTGTTGTGACCAATGTGGTCCTTTTGACATTTACTAGCCACTGGATTACAGACCACATTAGACTCATGGAGCCTCATTTATGAGGCCAGTGACTCAGGCAGTGCAGCAAGTGCCTCGTTGCACCATCCTGCGCCACCAGGAAGTGGCATAAGTGCGCTCTATCTTCAAGCTGGCGCACATTGCTGCACTGGCACACAAATTGCTGTCATTGGCCAACACAGGCACCTTTGCAACATGGTACAAGGGTGTCTGTGTTGTGAGGATGATTTGTTTTTGCGCAGGAATGGTCACCTTCCTGCACAAAAACAGTCACAGGTGTTTTCCTCTTTCTATGTGTGCTGCAGAATGCAGAGAACATAGAAAAAGGAATAAACAGGAAGAAATAAATATATTTCTCCCTGTTGTATCACTCTTATGCCACCCCCGAGGTGCCACAGGATTCTGACGCATTCCCAGACTTGCAAATCTGGGAATGGGAACACCCCTAGCAACACCCATTGAATGCCCCTTTCACGCAGGGTCCATATTTACATGACCATGAAAAGCCTTTGTGTGACCTTGTAAATATGGGCTGGCACCCTGGCTCACTGCACCACTGGAATGTCAAAAATAAAAAGGACACTCCGGTGACCAGTGTGCCGCCTTGTAAATGAGTCCCATGGATTTTTCAGAATATATTGGGACTCCCCATCTTTACTAATGCTTGCCATATCGAACAGTTTCATAAATCATCATAAATCATCATCTTTCATCACACCTACAAGTTCATACAGGTGTTAAGAGGCCTCCTATATTTCCAACAATTAATGAGATGGACTATTTACAAAAAAAAATGCAGGCACTGTAAAATATCAATAATGAAGTAAAATGTATTTCACTATACATTCGTACTGCTGATTAATACAACGGCTTCTTCTTTTTAAGTATATTGTATCTGCGTCAACATAGTCTACAAAGCATTATAGCTACATGTACCTACAAGACTGACTGAATAACTGATTCATGTAATTTCCCCTCATCCACACACTCCCTTCTCTGCCCATACTCACTCTAAGTCAGGGATTTTAGTGGTGCTTCTTAGAATCCTGTTCTGGCACGCTGTCGTCACTACCCCGGATTAGAAGTAAATCTCCTTCTTGGAACATTCATGCAGGGCATTGCTCTAGGGGCATTACGCGCCACATGCCAAAGGAGGTGAGTGAATGCAAACGAGCCCTCATCCTTTCCCAATATGACTTTCCAGTGCAAGGGGGCAACTTTGTTTCTTAAGCCCTGGATGTGCACTAATTATCGCAGCAAAGGTCAACAGAAGTATTGCATACAAATTACCATTCCTAAGAGTCCTCCTCAAGTGGATCAGGGCAGATGTAGAGCAGAGCAGTCTGTTTACTAACTTTTTCCATGGTATTCGTCTTTTAGTAAAAGCACATTAAGTGCTGAATGTCGCTTTATACATTTATTTTTTGTCCTTTCCATATTCGTCTAAAAGGTACAGACATGCATGACTTGCTCTTTTAGCTCCTATGCTCGAGAGCTCACAGCACTTAAGTCCACACTACTGGCTCGAATAATCATCACCAAATCTAAGTAAAGGGAAAGAGATAGACCCTCATTACAAATTAGGGCTAAATTCCGATCCATGTTTAAAAAGGTGTTTACCCATGGATAGGAATTACGAGTGTGTGATTATTGTTTTATTGCATCTTCGTTGTATATTGTTTCTGCATTGATACCACTTCATTGGCCTCAATGCTTTGATCTTTTCTTAACGCCGTGGTACTCCTAAGCACAATATAAAACAAACAAAACAAATAAATGATTTCATATGTCCATGTAGTAATTCAAAACATAATCGATATTTCTCTATTAAAAAATCAAAACGAGATTTTATATTTATAAAAATTTCTGTAATGTTTACATGGTAAAAGAGATATAGGCCCTCATTATGACCCTGGTGGTCCGAAGACCTCCAGGGCCACGGTGGCGGTCTCACCGCTGATGGGCCGGTAGTGAAGATCACCACATTATGATTGTGGTAGGTTGGTCTACAAACCTGCCACATCCCCGCCTATAGCGCCAGGGCGGTTGGACAGTCGCGCCAGAGATTACTATCTCCGACCCGGTAGTCCACTGAAGACCACTGGCGGTATCACAAGTCAGCTTTCCACCAGGGTTTCCGTGGCAGTAGCACGGCCCCGAAAACACTGGTGAAAAGGCTACCGATGACAGGAAATGTATTTTGTGTCACCAGCGGACGACTCACCAACCCCCTGCAATCCCAATACCCCCCTTCAATACCAGGACCTCCACCCCCCCTTCCAGTTCAGCATCCCCTTCCCCCCTTCCCCTTCTAGAACAGCACTCCACTCCCCCACTCCCACCCCCTTCCAGTACAGCACCCCTTCCCCCACACCCATCTCCTGCATACATACACACACATACTCACATGCACCCCACATACACTCATTCACCAACACTTACGTACACACATTCATTCACATGCATCCATACATGCATTTACTGACATGCATCCACACATGCACTCACTCACACATATCCATACTCACATTCACTCACACGCATCCATACTCGCATTCACACAAATATTCCAACACACACTCACTTCAACAATCATACACGCATTCAAACACTCATACACACATGCATACACACACGCATGCACACTTACATTTACACATGTAGACAACACCCAATCCTCCCACCCTCCTCTCATGTTGGACGATCAACTTACCTGGTTCGTCGAGGAGGTCGTCTGGCAGGGACAGGGAACAGGCGATTTCACCTCCGGCAGTGCCCCGCCATAAGGACACCACCAGGCGGTGTTACAGGTCGTAATACGGCTGGTGGAGTCCTTTTGGCGGGGCTAGTGGTGGAACCGCCCCTGGTCCTCCGAACGCCAGCAAGACTACACGAGGATTTCCACCAAAATTGTGGCAGAAATCCTTCAGTACTCGTAATATGGTGGTCAGAAGACTGCCAGAACTGGTGGTCTTCTGGTTCCCATGGTTTCAGCGGTCTTCAGAGAAGACCGCTGAATTCATAATGAGGGCCATAATACCCATTGAATTTTCTATGTTAATAAAGTTTGGCGGGTGTAGAGTTTCTCTTAAATGGCACATTGAGCAGTCATGTTCTTAAAAAAGAAACAAAGGACCTCATTTACGAGGTCCGTGGCATAGGGCACTGCAGCAAGTACCTTCCTGAGCCACCATGCATCGCCGGGAAAGGGCAGAAATGCACTTATCTACAAGATATGGTGCATTTCTGTCCTCTCCCCCTGTGCTGCCTAGTGCCAATGCAGATACCCTTGCACATGGTGCCAGGATGCCTGCAATGCGGGGATGATTGTTTTGGTGCAGGAAGGGACACCATCCTGCACAAAAACAATCACAAGAGGTGTTTCCCTCTTTCTACTTTTGCTGCAGAATGCAGCACACATAGAAAGAGGAAAAAATGGGCAGACTTGTAAATTTGGAAATGCGTCAGATTCCTTCAGGTTCCTTGGGTGCTGCATGGAAATACCCTAAGCAACACCCATGAAATGTCCCTTTCCAGCAGTGCTATGTTTGAAAGGGGTCCATATTTTACAAGGCCATGAAAAGCAACATAAGGTGGCTTTGTAAGTATGGGCTGGCACATTGCTCTGCCAGAGCATCAAAGAAACATGATGCTCCTGCTAGGGCCTTGTAAATGAGGCCCAAAGTCTCCTATTACCATACAGTCCAGGGCGGGGGTACACTTAAACTTAACTGGATTCTAAGGCAGTTAGAAAAATGTTGTAAGGACGTGTATATTTTCAGCAGGACCGTATCTAGATAAATTGATAAACTCAGGAAGAATTCACTTCTCATTCACACTCCATTTTGCTAGAAAATCAATGGATAATGGCTGGATGACAGATATTGGCAAATTGAGTAGGACATTCACATTAATTACAAAAAAGTGATCCGGCAAGAACTAATTTACTTTGCTCGGTGTCTTTTTGTTCTTCAATACAGTTGTCAACCATAGATCCTTAACTGTCCTAATTATGGTAATTAATTACAAGCAGACTTGTGAGACAAAGACGGGCAGTTGTTTTTTTCTACCAGTAGCTAAAAAGAAATGCAAGAGCCCGTTTACAAAACATGTAAAAACCAATTTGCACGCCTTTTAGGAACTATAAGCACCCATTCCCTAAATAAAATAGAAAGACGTCGTGATTCTACACTTCTGAAACAAAAGCGAATTGCAAAGTTATTTCCACTCTGCTACGACAAAATGCTCAGAATAAACGAAACTTGAGCACCCCGACCAAGCCCCCTCCCAACCCCCTGCTCCTCCTCCCCTATCCCCGCACAGTACACAGAGGGGCATATTTATACTCCGTTTGCGCCAAATTTGCGTCGTTTTTTTTTACGCAAATTCAGCGCAAAACTAACGCCATATTTATACTTTGGCGTTAGACGCGTCTAGCGCCAAAGTATGAGTAAAGAGCGTCATTTTTTTGCGTGAACGCCTTCCTTGCGTTAATGAGATGCAAGGAGTCCAAAAAAATGACTGCGACGCAAATGCGTCGTATTTATACTCCCGGGCAAAAATCACGCCCGGGAGTGGTCGGGTCAAAAAACCCAGCATTTGCGCCTCTTTTTAACGCCTGGGTCAGGGCAGGCGTTAAGGGACCTGTGGGCTCAAAATGAGCCCACAGCTGCCCTCCCATGCCCCCAGGGACCCCCCCTGCCACCCTTGCCCACCCCAGGAGGACACCCAAGGATGGAGGGACCCACCCCAGGGACATTCAGGTAAGTTCAGGTAAGTATAAATTTGTTTTTTTTTTATATTTTTTTTTGGCATAGGGGGGACTGATTTGTGCCCCCCTACATGCCACAATGCCCAATGACCATGCCCAGGGGACATAAGTCCCCTGGGCATGGCCATTGGGCAAGGGGGCATGACTCCTGTCTTTACTAAGACAGGAGTCATGTAAATGGCGTCTGGGCGTCGTTAAAAATGGCGCAAATCGGGTGGAGGTGATTTTTTAGCGTCAACCTGACTTGCACCATTTTTAAGACGCCCTAACGCCATTTTCCCCAACGCCGGCGCTGCCTGGTGTACGTGTTTTTTTTCCACGCACATCAGGCAGCGCCGGTCTGCTAGCACCGGCTAACGCCATTCAATAAATACGGCGCCCGCATGGCGCTTCAGAATGGCGTTAGCCGGCGCTAAACTTTTTGATGCTAAACTGCGTTAGCGCAGTTTAGCGTCAAAAAGTCTAAATACAGCCCAGAGTCCCCCGGACTCACGCAGTTGCTCTCAGTCCAGAGTACTGTTCTGAAGGCCCCACCGGGGCTCAGGACCTCCCGCATCACTTGGGCTGCTGGGAGCCTTTATTACGACACCGCTTGGTTGCCTGATGCATTAGTGCAAGGTTAGTTAACGCAGAAACAGACTAAACGGATGCCACTGCTCTGAAGCCTAGCTACTAGGATATTTTTATTGCACAGTCACCTTAATCGAATTTGTAACTTATGTCAGGAATGTCAATTTCTAGTGACTAGTGATAAACACGAGATCTGATACTCCCAGTGGGTTATCTAGATCAAACTTTTTTTACCTTGGAGTTAATCAGTGGTTTGGAGCTCAACGTTTTCCAGTGAGGTAGGGTCCAAGGCACAATCTTGCAACGGTCCCACAAAATCAGAAAAGTCGTCAACAAACTACAGCTGAATTCAAAGATTTTGGCTCTAAAAACACCAAGCAGGACAGATATGGATTTTCAGAAACACTATGGTTGCTTTACTACTAAAATAGATTTTACATCTATCCTCTGTCTAATGTTTTAACTTTAGACTTAAGTCCCTCTTAACCCATTTACAGCACCGCAAAAAGCAGAGATGATGACTAACCTGCTTGTCTAGTGTGTCTAGGGTGCAAATGCCCAGGGTAGTCCTCATCACCCTCCCCACTCTTATAGCTGTTGAAATAATGAAAGTATTTGGACAAAATATATATGTATGTAAATATCGGGATACAGATATATTAAAAGCAAGTCATGAAACAATCATGATTAAAAAAATGATGCAAAAGTATCCACCAGAATATCATTTAATAATCAAGTAATAACGTTTTTAAGAATTTCATTCTTTTTAATATGAATAACAACATAGTTGTAAAGAATTTTGTTTTTTTAATTATTTTAATGTTTTAGTTCATAGAACAATTTATGTGTTATTGTTTGTATAATTGTTATTTTTTTAATATGGTTTGTAATTTAAGTGATTTAAACTGTTAATTGTTAATAGTAATGTATAGTGTCATAGCTGGTTGTTGGGTGTGTATGGGGCTTGGGTGGGAGATTATGTAAGTAATAATTAATTACTAATTTTTTTAATATGTGAAGTATGTGGTTGAATTTAATTATGTATTATGCATCTTATGTAGTAGTGATTTAAATAGTAAATAGTTATATTTTAGGTGCTGGTTGTTATTATTGTAGGTGTATAGGGTAGGAAGTTAATAAGGTAATATTTAATAATTATTTAACAATTAAGTTAAAAATTATTAATTATGTTATTGATCACTTAGTATGTAAATTATGTATTATAATTTATATGGGTTTGTAGGGGTAAGGGTTGAAAAATTAATTAGGTAATAGCTAATTAACAATTATATATATATATTTATTTGACAATGCTCCAGGAACAGCAGCTGTCATTTATCCGCAGACTCGTACTGCAGTGAATATTATTTTTGAATTGGAAAAGGCACGGATTTTAGAATTGAAAAAATGGTGGGAAATGACCTCATTGACCAAATATATAGAAAATGGTCGAGTACCACGAGGTCTAAGAATTCTAATTTTGCCTACTCTTGGGGATATGGATCCCGATCTATTGGAACAATGGAGATTGCATACATCCGATTGTTCAGTTAAATTGATGGATACCTTGATTATTAAATCTAAACGATGGATGGAGGAACAAACATACAAGATTGAACAGTTAACAAAGGAATTAGAAAAAATGGGCAACTCTCAAGAAATATAACAATTATTGGTGAAAATGGAAGAACGTATTACAAAAAAAGAAGATGAAATCAAAACTCGCAAAGCTTTAAAATTCAATAGAGACAAAAAAGATTATGAAGTAGGAAGAATCTATACTTTTGCTCGTAAATACAACACATTCAGAGCACAAGATAAAATTGTAACAACAGATAGCTCAAATGTGGCAGTGAATTCGGTGGATGAGAGTTCTGATTGTAGCTCATCAGCTGATGAGGCTTCTGCAAATAAACTGGATTTTCATGGGGAAATGAGACTATTACAATCGGTCATGCCACAATCAAACAGGAACAGAGGACGAGGTCAAGGAGGCACAAGACGCGGAGGGGGAAGAGGAAGAAATTACAAACACCAAGACTAGAGGGGGATTTTCCATTTGATAATTCCAACATCATTGTAAATATTTCTAAGGCTGAATTGACCCAGAACCAAGAACGTATTCTCAACCTAGGGTTGAGGTTTTGTACATTGGGATTATGTTGACACTAGAATAGAACTATATAAATTTACACGCAAATTGTGTTTAATGAAGCACTTTTCCAATAAAACATGGGCAATTACATCAGAGTCAAATACAAATGTGGGAAATCTTTCTGGGTTCCATATTAATGATGTTCCCGATCTAGTAGAAATTGGTAATTTGAGCAGTTCAGAAGACACCATGAGCAATAACAGAGGTACTGACAATGACATTTTTAAAACCATGGGATTCACAACAGATCATACCACCTCTAGTGTATTAAAACCTTCCAGTAAATTTAATCCACAGCTTCCTACTGGTAATTTGATTGACACTTTTTACGAATTGGTGTTTGATGATATTGATCATTTTCGCAATGATCGGAATGGTAATAAAGTGAAAAAATTCAAGAGAACCAATTTTTCAGCCTTAGATTGGAAAGATTTAAATGAGTTGAAGTCTAATAGCACGATTGTCATCAAGCCCTCCGATAAAGGAGGTAACATTTAAATCATGGACGTAGAAAGTTATGTTAAGGAGGCTCATCACCAACTATCCAACAAGCAACATTATGAAAAATTAGGCACTAACCCCACTATTGAATACCAAGCCATTTATTGGGAGATGTTAGATACTTGGTGCACTAATGGCCTTATTGATCAGAATGAGTATCTCTATTTGAAGGTCGTATTCCCCCAAATTCCTTGCATTTACTTTTTACCAAAAATTCATAAAAACAAGAAACATCCCCCAGGTCGTCCAATAGTTAGTATCAATTCCTCCCTCCTAGAAAACACTTCCCGTTACTTGGATCTCTTTCTGTGTCCCTATGTAACTGAACTGCCCTCCTACCTGCGAGACACAAACGATTTTTTAGCCAAGATTCACAATATTCCATGGCCATCTAACTTTTTATTGGTTACCGTGGATGTGACCGCCTTGTACACCTCCATTATGCATGAAAATGGTATTCAGGCCTACAGACACTTTTTAGGTACCCGCAAAATCGAATTATTTCAACATACCAATATGCTTTTAACCATGATAAGATTTTGCCTCACCCATAATGTTTTTGTATTTGATAATCAGTACTATTTGCAGAAACAAGGGACAGCAATGGGATCCTCATTTCCTCCAACATACGCAAACCTGTATATGGGTTGGTGGGAAAAGGAGATAGCCTGGTCTGATTCCAACAGCAAGTACATGGAACAAGTGGTGCTGTGGGTCAGATATATTGATGATCTCTTTCTCATTTGGGATGGTGATGAACATTCTTTGGCTCAATACGTCAATATACTCAACAACATTGAGTTTAACATCCATTTAGATCTAAAGTATAGTGCTCATACTATAGAATTTCTTGATGTTCAGATAACAGTCCTTAATGACACTTTACAGACAACCATATTTCACAAACCAACTGCCTGTAATTCTATCTTGCATGGAAATAGCGGTCATCCCAAAGCTTTAAAATGGAGCATTCCATATAGTCAATTTTTACGGGCTCATAGAATTTGTTCTGATGATGAATGTTTCAATATTGAAATTGCCACTATGACACAGAGATTTCTGGAAAGAGGTTACCCTTTAAGGATCTTAAACGATGCTCATCTGAGAGTGTTGAACATGTCCAGAGAAAAATTGCTTTTTAAATCTGGAGGTATCAATGACGATAGTCAAGATGATAGATCTCCGCCTAGACTTTTTCTTGAATTTAATTCCCAACATTCTCAATTGAATAACATCATACAAAAAAATTGGCATGTTCTGAGACATGATTCTTCCATTAAAGATAACATAGGTTTACATCCTCAGATCACATATCGTAAAACTCAGTCATTAGGTGATCATCTTACCAGAAGTCTATTCTGTTCTAAAACCAATCTATCTTGGCTCTCTAAGAAAAGTTTGGGCTTTTGGAAATGTGGTCATTGTAAATCCTGTTCATATGCACAAAATACCCATTCAAATACAACATTTGAGGGCAGAATTTGTGAAATAACTGACCGTATCACCTGTGATACTGAGTATGTTGAAAACGTGATTGAATGTGGCTGCCATAAAAAATATGTTGGCAGCACCATTCATAAACTAAAAGTGAGGTTTCTCAGAGCAATCAAAAATCATGATCCATCCTATCCCTTAGCTAAACATTTTTGGGATGTTCATAAAGGCAATTATAGCTCTTTGACATTTTATGGCATAAAAACCATTGCTGTCAACCCCCTGGGGGGGTAACAGAACTGTCCAGTTAAGACAAACTGAAT